>NW_017308608.1:144935-171701 GCF_000935625.1 Nanorana parkeri | reverse complement strand
AATGTAGTGTGGATGGTGGGAGGAGAGTTGTCAGAGAATGTTTTCAGAAGTGAAAGTAACAATCTGTGGTATAAATCTGTGCTGTGAGCGGCTGGTCAGGGCTGATCTCTCAGATCTGGGCTCTACTCTATGTACTGATCACTTACAGGAAATGTGGCAGAATCTCCGGTGAGAAGAGGAAGTTTCTCTGTTGATGAAGATAGATGATCCATGGAATAGAGTCACCATACAAGAATGAATTACAGTCATATCTAATGTGTACATTTACTAGGAAGGGGCGTGACCGATATGAATTAAATGAGTCCGGTGTATATAGATTTTATAACATCGTCAGATATATATTTATATAATGAATGTCTGTACTTTATAAAATTTATTTTTGATGCCTTTGTATCATGTTGTATTCCTATGATTATTGCCTATACAGCATTCAAATGTTGTCGAAGTCTTGTTGTTTTGAACTAATATATGCATGTGATAATAAAGAAATGACTCCATTGTATATTGACAATGATATTACTTAGACCTTTTCCCTCACGTTGCACTCATTGGTCTGCACGGTCAGGTGATGGCGCTGACCAATGAGAAGCGCTTCTTAGCACGGTTAAATACAGTTTTGGTTAAAATGGCTTTTTGTATCGCGACAAGTAGATAATCCTGAGGAATCTTCTGATCAATCACATCACATGACTTGAGATGTCCACCAAGGTCCTCACAGTGCGGAGAGACCCACAGATCCATCTAATCCTGAGGAAACTTCTGATCAATCACATGACTTCAGATGTCCACCAAGGTCCTCACACTGCGGAGAGACCCACAGATCCATCTAATCCTGAGGAATGTTCTGATCAAACACATGACTTCAGATGTCCACCAAGGTCCTCACACTGCGGAGAGACCCACAGATCCATCTAATCCTGAGGAATGTTCTGATCAAACACATGACTTCAGATGTCCACCAAGGTCCTCACAGTGGGCAGAGATCAAGAGATGCATCAAATCCTGAGGAATCTTCTGATCAATCACATCACATGACTTGAGATGTCCACCAAGGTCCTCACAGTGCAGAGAGACCCACAGATACATCTAATCCTGAGGAAACTTCTGATCAATCACATGACTTCAGATGTCCACCAAGGTCCTCACAGTGGGCAGAGATCAAGAGATCCATCAAATCCTGAGGAATCTTCTGATCAATCACATGACTTCAGATGTCCACCAAGGTCCTCACACTGCGGAGAGACTCACAGATCCATCTAATTCTGAGGAATGATCTGATCAATCACATGACCAGATGTCCACCAAGGTCATCACAGTACGGAGAGACCCACAGATCCATCTAATCCTGAGGAATGTTCTGATCAATCACATGACTTCAGATGTCCACCAAGGTCATCACAGTACAGAGAGACCCACAGATCCATCTAATTCTGAGGAATCTTCTAATTCATCATATGACTTCAGATGTCCACCAAGGTCCTCACAGTACGGAGAGATGAACAGATCCATCAAATCCCAAGAAATCTCCTTCAAGCCATAAGGGAGTTCGCGACAAGAACGTGGTCTATTGTCATGTTGAGAGTGCGTGAAATCTTTCACTGAAAGCAAACACCAGAAAATTCATACGGGTGAGCATCCCTATTCAGGATTCAGAGCAGCTCCCTACACTTATCTCATAAGACAGTGACAGAATGTCGGTCCGTTACTCTGTATGGCTCAAGTGGTACTGTCAACGGTAAACCATGCATGAGACAGAGACATCCAAGAACAGCCCAAGAAGGGTCATACTGCACTTTTTTCCCGGCAAGGAAGCAAACACTGGAGGGCTTTGTAGAGCAAGACCAGAGCATAAAGCAAACGGAACATCTGCTTGTCCGAAACACTAAACTCGGGTCAGTTCTTGACCAACAGGGTGCCCCACTAATGGGTTTCCCCCAGACAGGCAGCTCGGGTACTTTTATAATGTTCTGTCAGCACTCGGCCTTTTCACCCAGCAGCGGAATCCCACAGCAATGAGGGCAAGAGGGAAAGCCCCGAGCATCAGCCATCTCACATGTCTAGGGCTGGGGACAGCTGAGACTAATAGGTCTAGCTACCAGGTAAGATGTGGACCTAGGAACAGA
Organism: Nanorana parkeri; assembly: GCF_000935625.1. Classification (NCBI taxonomy): domain Eukaryota; kingdom Metazoa; phylum Chordata; class Amphibia; order Anura; family Dicroglossidae; genus Nanorana; species Nanorana parkeri. The sequence continues at coordinate 169,578 of NW_017308608.1, read as the reverse complement.
GGTTCTACAAAGACTTTGTGGCTCAAGGACCCAGAACTGGACCTATTAACAGTATGAGAAAACAAATTTGTATTCCCCAAGGGTGACAGCAGGCTGAGCGGAGCAGTGACGGTCGGCGGCTGGCAGGACACCAAGGCCTGTAGAGTTGAGGAACTGAACTGGGTAAGTAGGAACACCTGGATCTTGAAGGAGCAGATGAGACTTAGGACTCGGAAAGGGTGGTTCACTGAAGGAGTGAGCAGGTGGTGTGGGATCTCCTAGGGCAGGGGTGAGGAACTTCCAACCCTCCAGCTGTGGTCAAACTACAAATCCCATGATGCATCTGTCTCTGGGAGTTGTGGCTGTGTGAATCTTGCAATGCCTCAGAGGATTTGTAGTTCCACCACAGCTGGAGGTTCCCCACTCCTGCCCTAGGGCATAGAATCTAAAGGTCCAGACAGGGTTCACCAGGGAACGAGAGTGATGGGCTTTGCTGTGTGCTGACCTCAGGTCACCCTGCTGGAGCGCCATTGAGCAGAAGTCATGTAGTGAAAGGCAAAGGTCACCTGATAACAGTGCCAAGGTCAGCGTAGAAGACACGAATACCAGGGACTAGCAGAAGGTCAGGGCAGGTGGCAGACTACGATAACTTGTAAACAAAGGAGAAGTTTAGGGTTGATAGATGAGCCGAAGGTCAGGGAAGGCAGAGACTAGGATAGCTAGGAGATAAAGCCTACAGTCGGGAGACAAGAGACTAAGATAGCCAATAAATTAAGCTGAAGGACAAGTAAGGCAGGGCACTAGGATAGCCAAGAAATTAAACCAAAGGTCAGGTTTAGGCAAGGGACTAGGATAACCAGGAGACAAAGCCTAAGATCAGGGCAGGCTAGGGACTAGGATAAACAAGAAACTAACCCGAAGGCAGGGGACTAGGATAACCAGGAGACCAAGCTGAAGGTCAGGGCAGGCAAGGAACTAGGATAAACAAGACGGTCAGGGAAGGCAGGGGACTAGGATAACCAGGAGACAAAGCCTACGGTCAGGGCAGGCAAGAGACTAGGATAACCAGGAAACCAAGCTGAAGGTCAGGGCAGACAGAGGACTATGATAACCAGGAAACCAAGCTGAAGGTCAGGGCAGGCAGAGGACTAGGATAACCAGGAGACAAAGCCTACGGTCAGGGCAGGCAAGAGACTAGGATAACCAGGAAACCAAGCTGAAGGTCAGGGCAGACAGAGGACTATGATAACCAGGAAACCAAGCTGAAGGTCAGGGAAGACAGAGGACTAGGATAACCAGGAAACCAAGCTGAAGGTCAGGGCAGGCAAGAGACTAGGATAACCAGGAAACCAAGCTGAAGGTCAGGGCAGGCAGAGGACTAGGATAACCAGGAAACTAAGCTGAAGGTCAGGGCAGGCAGAGGACTAGGATAACCAGGAGACAAAGCCTACGGTCAGGGCAGGCAAGAGACTAGGATAACCAGGAAACCAAGCTGAAGGTCAGGGCAGACAGAGGACTAGGATAACCAGGAAACCAAGCTGAAGGTCAGGGCAGGCAAGAGACTAGGATAACCCGGAAACTAAGCCTCCGGTCAGGGCAGGCAAGAGACTAGGATAACCAGGAAACCAAGCTGAAGGTCAGGGCAGACAGAGGACTAGGATAACCAGGAAACTAAGCCTCCGATCAGGGCAGGCAAGAGACTAGGATAACCAGGAAACTAATGCTGAAGGTCAGGGCAGACAGAGGACTAGGATAACCAGGAAACTAAGCTGAAGGTCAGGGCAGGCAAGAGGACTAGGATAACCAGGAGACAAAGCCTACGGTCAGGGCAGGCAAGAGACTAGGATAACCAGGAAACTAAGCCGAAGGTCAGGGCAGGCAAGAGACTAGGATAACCAGGAAACTAAGCTGAAGGTCAGGGCAGGCAGGAGACCAGGATAACCAGGAAACTAAGCCGAAGGTCAGGGCAGGCAGCGGATTAGGATACCTAAGAAGCATAGCTATAGTTGGGTACATGGATTGGAAATTGATACCAGGAAAAAGTCCTCGGAGACATATCCAATGTCTACCATCCTGCCAGCCAGAGCCTCACTATATCTGTAAACATGTTGTATTTGGATTTTTAGCTTGCTTGTCATTATTTACTTTTACGTTTATAAATATTAAAACTTTATCGTATTGTTTTACATTTAATTTTTGTATATGTCTGGATTTTATCTGAGGTGTAATCTGTGCGGATGTAACGTAACAGGAGAACAGACCTCGAGGCAGCCGGTACCATGGTGAAACGTAACTTAGACTGCAGTATTTAGAGTCAACACACGGTGGTGACCTCACTTGGAACGCACATCACAGGAAGTGATGTCAGGTAGAGACAGGAAGTGAGGTAAGACAGACAGGAAGTGATATCGGCACATAAACAGGAAGTTCCAGGTGAAAGATGAATTGAAGCGAAGTAGAGAGGAGATATTTCTGGAACTGGCAGCAGAGGAGGTAATAAATAGGGATGAATACCACCGGCTATAGAGGACTACAAATCTCGGCAATACATTATACAGCAATTCAGAATCATGTGAGGCTCCATACTCTGTGCTGCTCCAGGGTGCCGGCCTGATGTCTCCAGTGGAGGATCTCAGGTGGCTGTGTGGTGGTCTCAGGAGGGCTGTGCGGGGTTCTCAGGATGGCTGTGCGGGGTTCTCAGGATGGCTGTGCGGGGTTCTCAGGATGGCTGTGCAGGGTTCTCAGGAGGGCTGTGCGGGGTCTCATGAGGGCTGTGCGGGGGTCTCAGGAGGGCTGTGCGGGGGTCTCAGGAGGGCTGTGCAGGGTCTCAGGAAACTTGTGCGAGTTCTATGGATGGGCTGTGCGGACTCTCAGGAGGCTGTGTGGGCTCTCAGATGGCTGTGCAGTGCACCAGATATAGAGGACTACAAATCCCAGCAATACATTATACAGCAATGCAGATTAATACAAGGCTCCATACTCTGTTCTACTCTGAGTTGCCAGCCTGATGTCTCCAGTGGAGGATCTCCGGTGGCTGTGCGGGGTCTATGGTGGGCTGTGCTGACTCTCAGGAGGCTGTGCAGGGTCCATGGTGGGCTGTGCAGGATCTTTGGTGGGCTGTGCGGGGTCTCAGGAGGGCTGTGCACGGTCTGTGGTGGGCTGTGCGGAGTCTATGGTGGGCTGTGCAGGATCTTTGGTGGGCTGTGTGGACTTTCAGGTGGCTGTTCGGGGTCTATGGTGGGCTGTGCAGGGTCTATGGTTTGCTGTCCGGACTCTCGGGTGGCAGTGCAGGGTCTATGGTGGGCTGTCCGGACTCTCGGGTGGCAGTGCAGGGTCTATGGTGGGCTGTCTGGACTCTCAGGAGGCTGTGCGGGGGTCTATGGTGGGCTCTCAGGTGGCTGTGCGGGGTCTATGGTGGGCTGTGCAGGGTCTATGGTGGGCTGCACGGACTCTCAGGTTGCTGTGCAGGGTCTATGTTGGGCTGTGTGGGCTCTCAGGTGGCTGTGGGGGTCTATGGTAGGCTGTGCAGGGTCTATGTTGTGCTGTGCAGTGTCTATGGTGGGCTATGTGGGCTCTCAGGTGGCTGTGCAGTCTCACCAGGGGTCCCAGTTGGTCTGGTGGGTGGCGTGGATCCACAAGAAGGAGGGCGGCCTTTATAACCCAGATACAGCCCAGGTAAAGAGCTTTTTTTCCAACTGTATACTGAAAGAAGCCCCAGGTCCGGAGGACATGGCCGCCCATTATTTAGACCTCGGACCCAGAGGTAGTTAAAGCTGACAGAGGGCACCCCAAATCTCCTCCTTGGCTTTGATGGCCTGACCCAGCCAAACGGAGGTCTGCACCTTTGCAATTTTGGCCGGGGGGAGGGTGGTCTCCGTGCTGTGAGGATAACGAGCTCTGCCTTGGAGGGAGGATTTGGGAGGGGCTTTGCTATAAGTTATAATGATCAGCAAGGCCGGTATATCATCTGTCTACAGAGATCAGCGACTTGTATGGATCACATGATCACATCAACGAGGATGTTCAAGGACCGGAGTCACATGACTGAGAGGATATTAAACCTCACCCTGGAGATCATCTACCTGCTGACCGGAGAGGTGAGGAGGATTCCGGGAGGGTCATATGATGTCTCTATTAATAATACTGAAACATGACCGGAGAGGTGAGGAGGATTCTGGGAGGTCACATGACATTACTGTTGCTTTCCCACACAGAGTTTTCCTCCGGTGAAGTCTGGTGACTATATAACCATCACAGTACCTTCACCTCAGACCATGAAAACCAAGAGGAGCAATGACAAGAAGATCGTGGAGGTCGCCAACAAGATCATTGAGCTGCTGACGGGAGAGGTGAGCGGTGCCGGGAATTCTGGGACATGATCCAGGAACAGACAAGGGGCGTGTCTGGGTGGTGACTGTATCATTGTGTGTGTCAGGTTCCTATAAGGCGTCAGGATGTCTCAATGGAGGAGCATTTAGAAGGACACCGGGATCCCTACAAGGACGTGGTGATGGAGAATGAGCCGCCCCTCACATCACCGGGTAAGAGGAGAGAGCAGTACGGAGGCTCCGCCTACATCCCCCATCATCTGATACACACATAGAAACAATGTATTCAGTCAGTGTGTGTGTTTCCTACAGATGGATCCAGTAAGAGGAGCCCACCAGAGAGATGTCCCCGTCCTCTGTATTCCCGGGATTCCACCCAGGAAGATCTCACCGTCTCACATAAGGTGAAATGGAGAAATAATAGCTAATAATGATACATTTTGACCAGTTTATTGGCCGTTGTCACAGTTCATCTACTTTTTATTAAATATTCAGGCTGCTTACAATCGTGCTGTTGTAGTAGAGATAAAAGAAGAAGAGGAGGAGGTTGGTTTGATGGAGGAGTTCTCAGAAGGACACAAAGACCTCTTCGGGGACATCATAATGGAGCCATTCAGTGACACAAACCCACCAGAGAGATGTCCCCGTCCTCTGTATTCCCGGGATTCCACACAGGAAGATCTCACCATCCCCCACCATGATCAGGTAGGTGGCACTCGGTGTATAGAACACAGAGGTGATTCTGAACTTCATAAGGCGACGTTCTTCTATGGAGTCTCTTGGTTTAACTTATGTTTTTACATCTGAATTGCAGCCTTTGGTTCCCTCCCGGAGTTCAGCTTTATGAGATGTTTTCTATTATTTGGGGGTTTAGGGTGAAGAACGGAACAATATAAAAGCTGAGATTAAAGAGGAAGAAGTGGAGACGTATGTGGGGGGTGACCGGCCGTCCACGGAGGAGGTCGGGATGATGATGAAAAGTGATCAGGATGACATTTCTCTACCGATCAACACAAGTAAGTAACAGACACTATGGAGGGAACAGGTCACAGCTCTATGTCACTTCTGAGTATCTCCATTCCTCAATATAACGTCATGTGACCAACAAAGGAGGAGGAGATACTGTACACCTTATGAAGGTCCATCTCCATTCCCCAATATAACGTCATGTGACCAACAAATGAGGAGATACTGTACACCATATGAAGGTCCATCTCCATTCCTCCATAGGGATAAAGGAGTTTTTGTCTCCTTTATCTGGTTGGTTTTCATATTTTGGGGTTACAATTGGACCCAATTCCATGCCAGAGCTCTGTGATGACTTCTAGACCAACATACATGACTCTGATTACTGACGTGTGTAATGATTTCTCTCCAGCAGATGGATGTGATGTCAGGAATACCTCGGAGAGACATCTTATATTATCTGCTGGTTGTAAGTCAGAAGATAATGTCATCACACAGGATTCTCCAGGAGTGAATCCAAACACACAGAATATACATCACAGACCTTCCTGTTTGGAGACATCAATGGATCCCTCTGATCAGGGTGAATCTTCTGACCATTCACATACTATGACTGGAAATATCCATCTAAGATCTCACACTGCAAGAGATCCATCTAATCCCAAGGAACCTTCCTCCCCCCATGAAGGAGATCACAGAGGCGAGGGTCTATACTCCTGTTTGGGGTGCGGGAAATCATTCAGGACAAAAGTTGAACTTCATATACATCTCCGATCCCATACCAGTGTAACTTTTACATGTTCTGAGTGCGGGAAATCTTTTAATAAGGAAATAGATTTTTTTGCACACCAGAGAATTCACACGGGTGAAGATCCTTACTCCTGTCCAGAGTGCGGGAAATTTTTTACTGATAAAAATAAGCTGCATCTACATCAGAAAACTCACACAGGAGATCATCCTTTTTCATGTTCAGAGTGCGGAAAATGTTTCACCGGGAAAAGCATACTTCAAACACACCAGAGAATTCACACGGGTGAGCGACCATTTTTATGCCCACAGTGTGGGAAAAGTTTCACTCAGAAAGTATGCCTTCTTTCACACCAGAGGCTTCACACTAGTGAGCGCCCTTTTTCATGTTCAGAGTGCAGGAAATCTTTTACCCGTAAAGGAGCCCTTGTTAAACACCAGAGAATTCACACGGGCGAGCGACCTTATTCGTGTTCAGAGTGTGGGAAAAGTTTCATTGAGAAAAGTGTACTCCTTTCACACCAGAGAATTCACACGGGTGAGCGTCCGTTTTTATGCACAGAGTGTGGGAAAAGCTTCACTCAGAAAGGAAGCCTTATTATACACCAAAGGCTCCACAAAAGCGAGAGACCTTTCTCTTGTTCAGAGTGCGGGAGAGCTTTCACTGTGAAAGCCAAGTTTCTTGCCCACCAGAGAAGTCACACAGACCACAGTCCCTATTCTTGCTCAGACTGCGGGAAATCTTTCAACCTGAAAGCCCAACTCGTTGCACATCAGAAAAGCCACACGGGCAAGCATCCTTTTTCCTGTTCAGAGTGCGGGATCTGTTTCTCGGATAAGGCAAACCTTCTCAGGCACGAGAGAAGTCACTCAAGTGAGCGGCCTTTTCCATGTTCTAAGTGCGGGAAAGGTTTTACACGTAAAGAAAATCTTATTAGACATCAGAGTACACACAGCTGTTGAAATTGTACTGTGGCATTAAACTGATGGATTTCCTCAACCCACGGAACAGCTATATGTTGAAAATTTATATTTATACATTCACATTATACATTTATAGCCTGGTCTGGTGGATAGTCACCTTCTGGTTCCTTATATTTCTTGGAGACCCCAGTGATGAGATTTTCCTACCACAGTTCCTGGCTCTCTCTCTATCCTCACATTGGGGTGTCCCCATGTCTCCATATTCCTCATAACTGACTGACTCGGACACCTCCCTGAACAGAGCTTATTGAGGTCTAAAAGCTCAGACCACATTTGGCCGCCGTGGTACCCAAACTAGAACTTTGAAACGTATGGGTCGGTTTGATATTGTGCCTCAGGACTTGTATTGGACATAGTGGAGTCACAAAGCGGAAATGGCGGTGGTCAATTATGTCTTCTTTTTCCACCCCAAGATGGTGGCAAACATATCCAAAATCTCATCCAAGGAACACCTATTGGTTGGTTGCTACTCGTTGCTCGTTCTGCTTTACTGAAGAAGCTGCCCTGTCGCTGGACCAGACAAATGATGATTTTTTAATAGATCAGATATATTTTCATATTTTAATGTGATTCAAAATACAAAATGTGATACAAATTAATACTTCTGTGTTATTATTCTACATGTTACAGGATTCTGTTCTGGAAAGAGTTCGGTTCATAGAGAGTCCTCCATTGGTGATGGGAATGAGCTCGGTTCATAGAGAGTCCTCCATTGGTGATGGGAATGAGCTCAGTTCATAGAGAGTCCTCCATTGGTGATGGGAATGAGCTCAGTTCATAGAGAGTCCTCCATTGGTGATCGGAATGAGCTCAGTTCATAGAGAGTCCACCATTGGTGATGGGAATGAGCTCAGTTCATAGAGAGCCCTCCATTGGTGATGGGAATGAGCTCAGATCATAGAGAGTCCTCCATTGGTGATGGGAATGAGCTTGGTTCATAGAGAGTCATCCATTGGTGATCGGAATGAGCTCGGTTCATAGAGAGTCCTCCATTGGTGATTGGAATGAGCTCAGTTCATAGAGAGTCATCCATTGGTGATCGGAATGAGCTCGGTTCATAGAGAGTCCTCCATTGGTGATTGGAATGAGCTCAGTTCATAGAGAGTCATCCATTGGTGATCGGAATGAGCTCGGTTGGGAATGAGCTCGGTTCATAGAGAGTCCTCCATTGGTGTTCTGTTAGTGAGATGGAGTGTCCAGAAGGTCCAGTTCCACACATGTGTGTCAGCTGATATATATAATGATTCATGGAGCCACCACCCAAGCCACATAGAATATGCACGTCGCTGCCATCTTGGTTCTCCTCATGGTCACAGTGATCGGCTTCATCATTTCACAGTCATGACCTTCTTCAGTCATACAGAGATCATCAGTAATTTACAGAGAATGTCCACATCATGTGATCCGTCTCCTCATCACCACAGTGGCTATTCAGATTATATTCTTCACCGCAAAACAAAGTATGTTTGGGACACATTCTGATTGGTTCCTCAGTGAATATTCCCCCAAATAATGGTTATGGTTTTTTTTAAACTATACAGCTGACCAACACATATGGTGACCTGGAGGCGTTTTGTATACAGTTGGTGTACAGAACACACCTAAAAATGTCGTCATGCCACGCAGCTTCCTGATTGGCCTCCTCGTCACCAGGGAGCATGGAGCTGGCTTCCTGGCCAATCAGGAAGTCCCCCTCCCAGGCTTCTTGATTGCTTGGGAAGCTGGCCAATGATGAGGAAGCCTGGTGGCAAGTCATTACCCGCCCCCTGGCTTCCTGCTTGGCCAGAAAGCCGGTCCAATGCTTCCTCATTTCCTGGTGAGGTAGCTTTGAGTCGGCTTCCGGGCCAATCAGAAAGCCGGCCGCCGTGTAATGACTTGCAGCCCGGCTTCCTGATTGCTTGGGAATCCTGCCAATTAAGAAGCCAGGCGTCGATTCATTACCCACCCCCCAGGCCTCCGGATTGGCCGGAAAGCCAGCTGCATGCTTCCTCGTCACCTGGGGAGGGAGGTGTTCCCAGTTGTGTGTCAGGAGGGAGGTGATCTAGGGTTGCCAGCTGTCCAGGATTCACCCGGACAGTCCGGGTTTTGAATGCTGTGTTCGGTTTTTATGGCGGCAGAAACCCGGACACATGATGTCAGGCAGACAGGGGCAACCAAAATTAAGATAAGGCTACTGGCCCCCCACTGAAATTAGTCTCAACTGTAATATTTACATATGAATGGGCGGCGCTATGTACATATGAATAAGCCACGACTCATTCTCCCCCCAAAAATGTCTGCACGTGGCTAGTGTGTTCGGGTTTCGCTTGAAGAAAAGGGTTTCGCTTGAAGAAAAGGTGGCAACCCTAAGGTGATCACGTACCTGAGGATGGGACCGGAAGACGAGGAGGCCTCTCTGGCGACTCGTGTCCTGCGACCCCTGGAGTTGGGGGACAGGAGGACGCAGGGCAACGAGGAGCACGAGTGTCGCAGGCTGGAGACAAGACGCCGTGCAGGAGACTTTTTGTAGAGAGGTCAGCAGGCCAAGGGTCAAGCCGGGCGGGCAGCGTAGGAGCAGACTCAGGAGCCACAAGTCGAGGGAGCCAAAGGCCAGATCCAGCCGGGCAGCGATGTACAAAATCAGTAGACTAGAGCAAATCCAGAGAACAGGCCGGGGTCAGGGGCAGGCAGCAATCAGAAGAGTAGTCCAGGTCACTCCAAGTCACGCAGGTCATAAGTGGATAGCAGAAGCACAGGTAACCGGCAACACAAGCTGACCAGACCATCAGCAATGAGAGGCAGGCAGGCTCGTCCTTATATAGTCACTGAACTAAGGCAGCTACCTCACTTCCTGTGCGCCATCCGTCTGCGCAACTCGCGCATGCGCACTATGGCACGCTTCCCACGATTCGGCTTTCGGGCATGCGCGTCCGTCATTTTGCCTTTATACAGAGGTGATCTGGGATCTAGACAATGATGGTGGCTTGGTTGCTACACAAGTACAATGTGCGCAGGAGGAGGAGCTACAGGAGACGAGGACAACCCGGCAGCATTAAAGCGGAACTTAATATATCAGGCCCCCTTCTCCGTCACACGCGAAAACATTCCTCCCAATTTTCTGAGACGAGACACCTTCCAGCCCAATGTACTTCGGTGATGGACAAACCCACGCCCTGCCCGTAGTTATGCTGATTATTAAGAATTTGTGCCGAAAATGATTGGTTGAAGCCAGATTTGGTTGCTTTTCCCTTATTTTCTGCTTTTGAAATAGAAAACAAGATAATGAAGAGACGAGATGAAGGGTTTTGGTAGTTAAATGGAACATAGTCAGGGATCTGAAGTAGCAGCTCTGGTGTGAGTCAGAGACGCGGAATCCCCTGGGGGCGCGGAGTGTAGGCAACCAGCCGGTCTTCTCCAGAGCTGCTGATGGCGGAGATGGAATCTGCTGCGTACTGGTGCCGGATCCCGACCCCCTCCCCCTCCAGGTTCTCCCTTCAGCGGGTGTGAAGGCAAGTCAGAAGATACTGAGAAAAGACAGAATAGAGGTGGACAGAGACCAGAGAATATCCGGGAGACAGGCGAAAGGTCAGGGCTGGCAGCAGACAGGAGAATCCGAGAGGCAAGGTTGGGGGTCGATAGACAGAAGGTCAACCGAAGGAAACAGGAAGCAGAACCGGGGCAAAGGCACAGCCGGGCGCTTCGGGGTGACGGGGGCGATTCACAGGCAAAGGAAGCTGGTCTGAGAAGTATTTAAATCAAGAGGCTGGACAGGAAGTAGCCAAGAAGCAAGGTGTACTAAGCATCAGGTGTGGTGGACAACGCCCATAGCTGCTAAGGCTGGGCACACACCTTACAACCATCGCAAGACTTTTGTCTTGCGATGGTTTTAAGGTACTTTAAAAAACGTACGATCTGCCTATCTTGCATAGGCAGATCGTACTTGCGATGATCGCAAGCCACGCCCCCTGAGGGGCGGGCTTTCCGATGACCGCAATGCCGAACGGGCAGTGTGCGCCCGTACGGCTGTTATCGTACGGACACGCCACAAACCCGCCGAACGTCGTACGAGGCTCGGCGGGTTTTCGAACATGTCCGTAAGTTTAAAGTCGTGCGACCGTACAGTAGTAGAGGCCGCACGGCTTCCGCACACCTGACGATAATCGTACGATCGCGGGATTTCCCCCGATTATCGTAAGGTTATCGTAAGGTGTGTGGGGACCTTAACTCTGGAGCAAGAGCAGAGCACAAGCTTGTAGGACCAAAGGCTGACCCACACTAGGGTTGCCACCTAGTCCCGGATTCACCGGGACAGTCCGGGTTTTGACTCCTGTTTGTGCTGTGTCCGGCCTGAAACCCAGAAAAAGCACATTCAGGACTCAAAACCCGGACTGTCCAGGTGAATCCGGGACCAGGTGGCAACCCTGAACCACAGCGACTCCGCTGCTGATCTGTGACCAGATATTTTTTATAGATGTTCAGTCTTAACTAAATATAACGTGAACGCGTCATAATGGATGCAACGCAATGGAAGAGCGAGGGAGCGGGCGGCGGGCACAATATTGAAACATGAAGGAAGATGCCGATCTAAAATCGCCAGAAGATGGAGACATCACTTGTGTGTAGACTGTTCAGACAGGAAGTGATGTAAGATAAGGAAAAAGACAGGAAGTTCCATGTGGGAAGTACAGGAAGTAGAGATCAGACGTTGCCAGAGTAACCAGAGGAGGTAATATGTTTTGTATTTACACCCAACAATCCCTCTCGTGTCCTTCCTCTTCCTAAATATAGAGCCATTTATCCAACTGTCCACCCAGAGCTGCCATTTATAGACCGGATACATCCTAAATATAGAACCATTTATCCAACTGTCCATCCAGAGCCGCCATTTATAGACCGGATACATCCTAAATATAGAGCCATTCATCCAACTGTCCATCCAGAGTTTTGCACGTCCTCACTATGGGGCAGAGGGTTTCAAATGAATCTCCACTTGTCTATGAGCTGTAATGATCAGAAAGGCCGGTATATTATTAGTCTACAGAGTTCGGAGTCTCATGATGATCACATCATTGAGGATGGAGAAGTACGGGAGTCATATGACTGAGAAGATATTAAACCTCACCCTGGAGATCATTTACCTGATGACCGGAGAGGTGAGGAGGGTTCTGGAAGGGTCGCATGACTTCAATCTTATCTGACTTGATAAAACAGAGACCCAACCAGAGGGTTGAGGAGGATTCTGGGAGGTCACATGACATATTGCTTTTTCAAAAAATCAGAGTTTTCCTCCGGTGAAGTCTGGTGACCGTTTAACCATCACAGTGCCTTCACCTCACTCTATGAAACCCGAGAGGAACAAGGCCAAGAAGATTCTAGAAGTCACCAAGAAGATCATTGAGCTGCTGACGGGAGAGGTGAGCGGTGCCGGGGATTCTGGGACATGATCCAGGAACAGACAAGAGATGTGTCTGGGTGGTGACTGTATCATTGTGTGTGTCAGGTTCCTATAAGGTGTCGGGATGTCTCTGTCTATTTCTCCATGGAGGAGTGGGAGTATCTAGAAGGACACCGGGATCTCTACAAGGACGTGGTGATGGAGAATGCCCCGCCCCTCACATCACGGGGTAAGAGGAGAGAGCAGTACAGAGGGTCCATCTACATCCCCCATCATCTGATACACACATAGAAACAATGTATTCAGTCAGTGTGTGTGTTTCCTACAGATGGATCCGGTAAGAGGAACCCACCAGAGAGATGTCCCCGTCCTCTGTATTCCCGGGATCCCACCCAGGAGGATCTCACCATCCCCCACCATGATCAGGTAGGTGGGACTCGGTGTATAGAACACAGGAGTCATTCTGAACTTCTATGTAGTCTCATGTTTCCTTTCATCTATGAAGAGCGGCTTCTCCTGTAAGCCAGTCAAAGCAAAAACAGTGGGCGAGTGTAGATGGACCTTTAGAAGCCCCCTTTTCCTTGCGGCACGAAGGCCTACTGGTACTGGGTTGCCCCTAGGACTTAACGCATGAAGCTCTGTACTGTTTCTTGCTACGGACTGATAAGGTTTAAGTTAGGTGTCTCCCAAGGAGCCAATCCCAGAGCTCGGTGGGATTGGCTCGGAAACTGACAAGGGAGTGGAGGAATATAATGTGTACCCATGAGTAAGAGCTGAGTGGAACCAGAAGCCTCCATCCCCTCGCCCAGCAACCAGGATGTTAGCCAAGGAGAGGAGGGGCAGAGCAGCGAAGAAGACTCTGGATGGAGAAGCTCCTGCTTCCCGTTGCCTAGCAATTGAGACGCAAGTTGATGGTAGTAGAAGTAGAGCCGGCACCAGACAGTGAGGGTCATTGCAGGACACTCTGGACTCGTCTTATCAGCGAGTTCCTTGGTAGAGCTGCAGCACAGCAGAATGGCTCCTTGTACTGCTTCTTCTCACCCAATCTGAGCTCTGCTGTACAGGACTGCAAAAGGCTCTTAGCAGGTCCCATTCAGGTCCATACACAGCTTGGAAACAAAACTCAATGATCTATTCATGAATACAGAGCTGCGTTCCTTTGTGTCGGGATTCCACACAGGAAGATCTCACCATCCCCCGCCATGATCAGGTAGGTGGCACTCGGTGTATACAACACAGCGGTGATTCTGAACTTCATAAGGCGACGTTCTTCTATGGAGTCTCTTGGTTTAACTTATGTTTTTACATCTGAATTGCAGCCTTTGGTTCCCTCCCGGAGTTCAGCTTTATGAGATGTTTTCTATTATTTGGGGGTTTAGGGCGAAGAACGGAACAATATAAAAGCTGAGATTAAAGAGGAAGAAGTGGAGACGTATGTGGGGGGTGACCGGCCGTCCACGGAGGAGGTCGGGATGATGATGAAAAGTGATCAGGATGACATTTCTCTACCGATCAACACAAGTAAGTAACAGACACTATGGAGGGAACAGGTCACAGTTCTATGTCACTTCTGAGTAGAAGGTGTGACGTTTAAGGGATCATGTTGGAGAATTATCAGATCTTCACATCATCAGATAAGATGAGACTGAATTATAAATGGTGGACCATCAACGTTGGGAAGAAGATTCACCAGAAGAAGTCATCTCTCCTATTGTAGGATGAAGGGGTCGTCATCTCCTGATTAGTGTTAGGACGGTTGGGGGTCATTTACAACAAATAAACTCTCATCAAATGTTCTACATACACATGTTGGGTCCATTGTCATGGAGGAACGATGGTTCTGAGGTCTTTGTCAATCACGTTTCTTCAAGACTGTGCCAACATTCTTCAATACAGAGAATTTCCCATTCTTTAGAAAGAGAAGGATTGACAGATACATAGTTCATGACATTGGAAATAAGACATATGTCCATAGAGTTCAAACAAAAGACATCTTAAACATGTGACCAACAAATGAGGAGGAGATACTGTACACCATATGAAGGTCCATCTCCATTCCTCAATATAACGTCATGTGACCAACAAATGAGGAGGAGATACTGTACACCATATGAAGGTCCATCTCCATTCCCCAATATAACGTCATGTGACCAACAAATGAGGAGGAGATACTGTACACCATATGAAGGTCCATCTCCTTCCCCCCATAGCGGTCATGAATGAACAGTACAATGGTCTCCAGGGGGTCAGAGGTGTTTTGGGGGTTTTGTCTCCTTTATCTGGTTGGTTTTCATATTTTGGGGTTACAATTGGACCCAATTCCATGCCAGAGCTCTGTGATGACTTCTAGACCAACATACATGACTCTGATTACTGACGTGTGTAATAATTTCTCTCCAGCAGATGGATGTGATGTCAGGAATACCTCGGAGAGACATGTTATATTATCTGCTGATTGTAAGTCAGAAGATAATGTCATCACACAGGATTCTCCAGGAGTGAATCCAAACACACAAAATATACATCACAGACCTCACTGCTCAGAGACATCAATGGATCCCTCTGATCAGGGTGAATCTTCTGATCTACTACATACTATAATTGCCAACATCCATTTAGGATCTCACAGTGGACATAGATTACCAGATCCATCTAATCCCAAGGAAGCTTCCTCACCCCATGAAGGAGATCACAGAGGTGGGGATCCATTCTCATGTTTAGGATGTGGAAAATCTTTCATTGAAAACAAAAACATTTCTGCACACCAGAGGAATCGCACCAGGGAGCGTCCTTTTTCCTGTTCAGAGTGTGGAAAATGTTTCACTCGGAGAGGAACACTATACAAGCACAAGATAATTCACACAGGTGAGCGTCCCTATTCATGTTCACAGTGCGGGAAATCTTTCACTTATAAAGGAGACCTTGTTAGACATCAGAGAATTCACATGGGTGAACGTCCTCATTTATGTTCAGAGTGCGGGAAAACCTTCACTTATAAAGGAGACCTTGTTAGGCACCAGAAAATTCACACAGGTGAACATCCTTATTCATGTTCAGAGTGCGGGAAATGTTTTGCTAAGAAAGATCACCTTGTTACACACCAAAGAATTCACACCGGTGAACGTCCTTATTCATGTTCAGAGTGCGGGAAATCTTTCACTTATAAAGGAGACCTTGTTAAACACCAGAGACTTCACACGGGTGAGCGTCCTTTTTCATGTTCAGAGTGCGGGAAATCTTTCAATTATAAAGGAGACCTTGTTAAACACCAGAGAATTCACACGGGTGAGCGTCCTTATTCATGTTTAGAGTGCGGGAAATCTTTCAATTATAAAGGAACTCTTATTAAGCACCAGAGAATTCACACGGGTGAGCGTCCTCATTCATGTTCACAGTGTGGGAAAAGTTTCACTTATAAAGGAGACCTTGTTAAACACCAAAAAATTCACACGGGTGAACGTCCTTTTTCATGCTCAGAGTGCGGGAATGCCTTCACTTATAAACGAAACCTTGTTATGCACCAGAGAATTCACATGGGTTAATGGCCTTATTCATGTTCAGAGTGCGGACAATGTTTCACCGAGAAAAAGTTGCTTCTTGCTCACCAGAGAAATCACACCGCGGAGCATCTTGACTGTGTTTAGAGTGTGGGAAAAGCTTTACAAGTGTGGATGGTGGAGGAGAGCTGTCAGAGAATGTAGTGTGGATGGTGGAGGAGAGCTGTCAGAGAATGTAGTGTGGATGGGGGAGGAGAGCTGTCAGAGAATGTAGTGTGGACGAGAGCTGTCAGAGAATGTAGTGTGGATGGTGGAGGAGAGCTGTCAGAGAATGTTGTGTGGATGGTGGGAGAGAGCTGTCAGAGAATGTAGTGTGGATGGTGGAGGAGAGCTGTTAGATGTTTCTAGAGCACTAATTGTGTTTCAGATTTTATTAGTAATTTAATTAAAGGTCATGTCCTTTTCCTCTGTTCCTTGTACCCTTAAAAGAACAATTACTGGATGATCTTGTCTCAGTTTGTCATTTGTTGTCAGGGATGCTAAATTTACCTGCAGTTTTGGAGTTGCTCTGACCCAGTCGTCAAGACATTACAATTTGGTCCTTGTCAAAGTCCCTCAAATCCTCACACTCCTGTTACGTGATCCAGTTCCGAGAGATCTCGGTGCCATCCTGGTCCTGCAGACTCAACAGCTGGTCCAACGCACTCAAGTGCCGATACGAAACCTGGCCAGCCACTATTGCCTGTGCCTCTCCCCGTCCTTACATCTCCTGACACCATCTCCAGAGGTGAGGGACGAGAGGTTCTCAGGTGGCCCCCTTCTCAGTTGGGTCTCCATTCAGGTAGGTGACAAAGCCAAAATGGAGAACCGCATGTCACAAGATCTGTCTTTTCCTTTGCTCTGGTACAGATATTTGGATGTGTGGGAAGAAAGCTCTGGACTTGCGTGGTCATGGTTATTCTCTTGGTGTTTCTCATCCAGCAGTAGTTAAGTGATGTGATTCCGGGTGATCTAGGTAACGGGTAGTCATCTGCCGCAATACAAAAGACCCCCATGGTACCCTCGGCTTGATGTTGAGCACAGTAGATGCGGAATTGAAACCCCACACCAATTAAAATAATCCAGATACAACTTTATTTCATTAGAGTTAGAGGGACATCCAAGTGGAGTAGGCAACACCCCGCCCCCTCCCCCCCCAGCTTCAGCACTCATGAAGGGAACATCGGTATTAAAATATAACAATACCAAACGGACTTTCTAGAGGTCTAAACATAAGTTATGGGACCTGTATAAATATAATAAATGATTGCCGTGAGATATAAAGTTACTGGATACATCAGAAATATTGACGGGCCAGGCTGTGCATGCTGGTGGAGTTATCAAAAATCTGAGGCACTTCCTAGACCATGGTCTTCCCTCCAAAGGTTTTCATCCTGGGAAGATGTATCTGTGGCCTTCAGTCTAGTCCCAGAGGACCTAGGGTTATGGGAAGGTGTAGGGTTCTGGGTGTCCCTAGGTTACTGGCTCCCGTGGAGTGCTGTGAGGTCGTGAGGAAACAGAGCTTCAGTTGTCCCCACGTGGAGGTGGAGAGTGACTGAGTTAGGAAGCTATAGAGGAATCTTCCCATTGCTGTCCTTCCATAACTTGAACTCTAAGACTGAGCATACCCAGGACGCCAGTGGTCTCAGTGGTCAAGAAGCCAACAAGAAGAGTCCAGTCCATAAAGCCCTGTGATACAGGGACGCTAGAAGACTACACAGAAGACCAAAGGACTCTGCTTTGATGTAGACCTACAGGAACCCTGTGTCCCCTTACCCTCCTTCCCTTCTATTCTTCATGTATGCGCTATTAAATTTCCAAACATCAAAGTGACGGGCGCCCATCATTTCTCCCATCCAATGACAAGAACCAAAGTGACTGGCGTCCATCATTCATCCCATCCAATGACAAGAACCAAAGTGACTGGCGTCCATCATTCCTCCCATCCAATGACAAGAACCAAAGTGACTGGCGTCCATCATTCCTCCCATCCAATGACAAGAACCAAAGTGACGGGCGCCTATCATTCATCACATCCAATGACAAGAACCAAAGTGACGGGCGCCCATCATTCCTCCCATCCAATTACAAGAACCAAAGTGACTGGCCTCCATCATTCCTCCCATCCAATGTCAAGAACCAAAGTGACGGGCGTCCATCATTCCTCCCATCCAATGACAAGAACCAAAGTGACGGGCGCCCATCATTCATCACATCCAATGACAAGAACCAAAGTGACTGGCGTCCATCATTCATCCCATCCAATGACAAGAACCAAAGTGACTGGCGTCCATCATTCCTCCCATCCAATGACAAGAACCAAAGTGACGGGCGCCCATCATTCATCCCATCCAATGACAAGAACCAAAGTGACTGGCATCCATCATTCCTCCCATCCAATGACAAGAACCAAAGTGACTGGCGTCCATCATTCCTCCCATCCAATGACAAGAACCAAAGTGACGGGCGCCCATCATTCATCACATCCAATGACAAGAACCAAAGTGACTGGCGTCCATCATTCATCACATCCAATGACAAGAACCAAAGTGACGGGCGCCCATCATTCATCACATCCAATGACAAGAACCAAAGTGACTGGCGCCCATCATTCATCACATCCAATGACAAGAACCAAAGTGACTGGCGTCCATCATTCCTCCCATCCAATGACAAGAACCAAAGTGACTGGCGTCCATCATTCCTCACATCCAATGACAAGAATCAAAGCTATTGGGGCAGCTCACCTGCCGCCAGATCACTTCTATATGCCGATCAAGGGTCCGCCCCCTGTCGAGTTCCCCGGGCTCCGCTGCCCCCCCTGTGGGCCCAGGATCAGCATATCGGGTGCCGGCAGGAAGTTGTGGAGGAGAGCGGTGAATGTCTGCTTGCCGTTCTCCTCCCCCTTGTATTATTATTTAAAGGGGAAAGGTGACCACTTGGAGTCTTTTGGACCCCCAGTATCACCTTAAAGAGGACCTGTCACTGCTAATATGCTATCACATTCCGATGACCGCAATGCTTGCGCACACCGGCCCGTGCGGCTTTTATCTTGCGACCATTTGCCACAAGGCCACAAACGTGCCACAAATCGTATGATTTTCGGCGGGTTTTCGAACATGTTCCTAAGATGAAAGTAGTCCGACCTTACAGTAGCAGAGGTCGCACACGCCTTCCACACACCTTATCATAATCGTACGATCGCGGGATTACCCGCGATTAGCGCAAGGTGTGTGGGCACCTTCAGAGCTCTGGGTGGGATGAGATCTCCAGTCCTATGTTGCCTGGGCTGATCAGGTGGCTGAGAGCAGCCTCATTAGGAAGCCGGCCCAGTGCTCAGAGGAGGGTTGTGGGTGTGCAGGAGGGGGGCACACGCAGACTCGGGTGCGTGCGGGACGCACACGGAACAGCCGAGGGAGGCTGGGAGAGCTCAGGAAGGTCGGTGACCCTAGGACCGCTGGGACACACTGCTGAGAGAGCAGATTGAGGGCTCACGAGGGGTGAGCAGTGTGAGTTTTTACTTGCACCTCCTGTCTACAGTGGAGTGTCCTTGTTACACTATTAACACTTTTATTTCTGAAACATTCTCACTTTACAGCATTACAGCACCCCTGCCGAAAACCTCTGCACAGTCCTGTATGAGTGATTTATTTCTATAGTGTGTGTAATTATGGAGGAAACATCCGAGAGGAATGGACCACGAGGCCCCAGACATAACGAAGAAGAAACATAACCTGGTCTGCAGTATTTGAATTCAACACAAGGTGGTGATCTCACGTGGAAGCCACCTACAGGAAGTGATGTAATGTACAGACAGGAAGTGATGTAAGGTACAGATAGGAAGTGGCATAAGGGAAGACAGGAAGTGATGTAGGCTAGACAAAAGATGTTCTAGGTATAGCTCAACTCATGTGAGTGCGAGATAGTAAAGAGGAGACATTGCTGGAAGTGGGAGCAGAGGAGGTAATGAGATATTATTATTTATCCAACTGTCCATCCAGAGCCGCCATTTATAGACCGGATACATCCTAAATATAGAACCATTTATCCAACTGTCCATCCAGAGCCGCCATTTATAGACCAGATACATCCTAAATATAGAGCCATTTATCCAACTGTCCATCCAGAGCCGCCATTTATAGACCGGATACATCCTAAATATAGAACCATTTATCCAACTGTCCATCCAGAGCCGCCATTTATAGACCAGATACATCCTAAATATAGAGCCATTTATCCAACTGTCCATCCAGAGCCGCCATTTATAGACCGGATACATCCTAAATATAGAGCCATTTATCCAACCATCCATCCATCCAGAGCCGCCATTTACCGGATACATCCTAAATATAGAGCCATTTATCCAACTGTCCATCCAGAGCCGCCATTTATAGACCGGATACATCCTAAATATAGAGCCATTTATCCAACTGTCCATCCAGAGCCGCCATTTATAGACCGGATACATCCTAAATATAGAGCCATTTATCCAACTGTCCATCCAGAGCCGCCATTTATAGACCGGATACATCCTAAATATAGAGCCATTTATCCAACTGTCCATCCAGAGCCGCCATTTATAGACCGGATACATCCTAAATATAGAGCCATTTATCCAACTGTCCATCCAGAGCCGCCATTTATAGACCGGATACATCCTAAATATAGAGCCATTTATCCAACTGTCCATCCAGAGCCGCCATTTATAGACCGGATACATCCTAAATATAGAGCCATTTATCCAACTGTCCATCCAGAGCCGCCATTTATAGACCGGATACATCCTAAATATAGAGCCATTTATCCAACTGTCCATCCAGAGCCGCCATTTATAGACCGGACACATCCTAAATATAGAGCCATTTATCCAACTGTCCATCCAGAGCCGCCATTTATAGACCGGATACATCCTAAATATAGAGCCATTTATCCAACTGTCCATCCAGAGCCGCCATTTATAGACCGGATACATCCTAAATATAGAGCCATTTATCCAACTGTCCATCCAGAGCCGCCATTTATAGACCGGATACATCCTAAATATAGAGCCATTTATCCAACTGTCCATCCAGAGCCGCCATTTATAGACCGGATACATCCTAAATATAGAGCCATTTATCCAACTGTCCATCCAGAGCCGCCATTTATAGACCGGATACATCCTAAATATAGAGCCATTTATCCAACTGTCCATCCAGAGCCGCCATTTATAGACCGGATACATCCTAAATATAGAGCCATTTATCCAACTGTCCATCCAGAGCCGCCATTTATAGACCGGATACATCCTAAATATAGAGCCATTTATCCAACTGTCCATCCAGAGCCGCCATTTATAGACCGGATACACCCTAAATATAGAGCCATTTATCCAACTGTCCATCCAGAGCCGCCATTTATAGACCGGATACATCCTAAATATAGAGCCATTTATCCAACTGTCCATCCAGAGCCGCCATTTATAGACCGGATACATCCTAAATATAGAGCCATTTATCCAACTGTCCATCCAGAGCCGCCATTTATAGACCGGATACATCCTAAATATAGAGCCATTTATCCAACTGTCCATCCAGAGCCGCCATTTATAGACCGGATACATCCTAAATATAGAGCCATTTATCCAACTGTCCATCCAGAGCCGCCATTTATAGACCGGATACATCCTAAATATAGAGCCATTTATCCAACTGTCCATCCAGAGCCGCCATTTATAGACCGGATACATCCTAAATATAGAGCCATTTATCCAACTGTCCATCCAGAGCCGCCATTTATAGACCGGATACATCCTAAATATAGAGCCATTTATCCAACTGTCCATCCAGAGCCGCCATTTATAGACCGGGTACATCCTAAATATAGAGCCATTTATCCAACTGTCCATCCAGAGCCGCCATTTATAGACCGGATACATCCTAAATATAGAGCCATTTATCCAACTGTCCATCCAGAGCCGCCATTTATAGACCGGATACATCCTAAATATAGAGCCATTTATCCAACTGTCCATCCAGAGCCGCCATTTATAGACCGGATACATCCTAAATATAGAGCCATTTATCCAACTGTCCATCCAGAGCCGCCATTTATAGACCGGATACATCCTAAATATAGAGCCATTTATCCAACTGTCCATCCAGAGCCGCCATTTATAGACCGGATACATCCTAAATATAGAGCCATTTATCCAACTGTCCATCCAGAGCCGCCATTTATAGACCGGATACATCCTAAATATAGAGCCATTTATCCAACTGTCCATCCAGAGCCGCCATTTATAGACCGGATACATCCTAAATATAGAGCCATTTATCCAACTGTCCATCCAGAGCCGCCATTTATAGACCGGATACATCCTAAATATAGAGCCATTTATCCAACTGTCCATCCAGAGCCGCCATTTATAGACCGGATACATCCTAAATATAGAGCCATTTATCCAACTGTCCATCCAGAGCCGCCATTTATAGACCGGATACATCCTAAATATAGAGCCATTTATCCAACTGTCCATCCAGAGCCGCCATTTATAGACCGGATACATCCTAAATATAGAGCCATTTATCCAACTGTCCATCCAGAGCCGCCATTTATAGACCGGATACATCCTAAATATAGAGCCATTTATCCAACTGTCCATCCAGAGCCGCCATTTATAGACCGGATACATCCTAAATATAGAGCCATTTATCCAACTGTCCATCCAGAGCCGCCATTTATAGACCGGATACATCCTAAATATAGAGCCATTTATCCAACTGTCCATCCAGAGCCGCCATTTATAGACCAGATACATCCTAAATATAGAGCCATTTATCCAACTGTCCATCCAGAGCCGCCATTTATAGACCAGATACATCCCAAATATATAGCCATTTATCCAACCGTCCATCCAGAGCCACCATTTATAGACCGGATACATCCTAAATATAGAGCCATTTATCCAACTGTCCATCCAGAGCCGCCATTTATAGACCGGATACATCCTAAATATAGAGCCATTTATCCAACTGTCCATCCAGAGCCGCCATTTATAGACCAGATACATCCCTAATATAGAGCCATTTTATTATTTTAAAATGGTGACAGGGTCTCTTTAACTTTCGTCTGGTTCTTATTTTTTTCAGCACTGCAGTGAAATCCGAGTCTTCTATGGATCACATGATCACATCAACAGGGATGGACAAGAACCCGAGTCATATGACTGAGAGGATATTTAATCTCACCCTGGAGATCATCTACCTGCTGACCGGAGAGGTGAGGAACACTCTGGGGAGGTCACATGACATCACTCTTATCCCTATTAATAAAACAAAGACCTGACCAAAAAGGTGAGGGGGATTCTGGGAGGTCACATGACATAGGTGTTCTTCTTTCAAATCAGAGTTTTCCTCCGGTGAAGTCTGGTGACTATATAACCATCACAGTGCCTTCACCTCACTCCATGAAACCCGAGAGGAGCAATGACAAGAAGATCCTAGAAGTCACCCAGAAGATCATTGAGCTGCTAACGGGAGAGGTGAGCGGTGCCGGGAATTCTGGGACATGATCCAGGAACAGACAAGGGGTGTGTCTGGAGGGTGACTGTATCATTGTGTGTGTCAGGATAATTCGATGGAGGAGCATTTAGGAGGAGACCGGGATCTCTACAAGGACGTGGTGATGGAGAATGCCCCGCCCCTCACATCACCGGGTAAGAGGAGAGAGCAGTACGGAGGCTCCGCCTACATCCCCCATCATCTGATACACACATAGAAACAATGTATTCAGTCAGTGTGTGTGTCTCCTACAGATGGATCCAGTAAGAGGAACCCACCAGAGAGATGTCCCCGTCCTCTGTATTCCCGGGATCCCACCCAGGAAGATCTCACCGTCCCTCACCATGATCAGGTAGAGCACAAAACTTAAATGAAGAGGACACCAGGTCACATTTCAGTACTTACACTGCTTGGTTGAAAAACACATCTAAAGTGTCTAAACCCTCACTTGACCAATGAGAAGCACTTCTAGGCACCTTTTCCCCAAAAATGTATGACTAGTGGGGAGCAGAAGGGACCAATCTGTGGGGCTAATTTCCTTTATTCACATTTGGTGTGAAACTGGAATAACACATGTGATGATGAATACAGAGCTGCATTCCTTTGTGTCTTTTCTATCTCCCCGGAGTTCAGCTTTATGAGATGTTTTCTATTATTTTGGGGTTAAGGGTGAAGAACGGAACAATATAAAAGCTGAGGTTAAAGAGGAAGAAGTGGAGACGTATGTGGGGGGTGACCGGCCATCCACGGGGGAGGTCGGGATGATGATGAAAAGTGATCAGGATGACATTTCTCTACCGATCAACACAAGTAAGTAACAGACACTATGGAGGGAACAGGTCACAGTTCTATGTCACTTCTGAGTAGAAGGTGTGACGTTTAAGGGATCATGTTGGAGAATTATCAGATCTTCACATCATCAGATAAGATGAGACTGAATTATAAATGGTGGACCATCAAAGTTGTGAAGGAGATTCCCCAGAAGAAGTCATCTCTCCTATTGTAGGATGAAGGGGTCGTGCTCCCTTACATTGGTTGTCCATCTCCATTCCTCAATGTAACGTCATGTGACCAACAAATGAGGAGGAGATACTGTACACCATATGAAGGTCCATCTCCATTCCTCAATATAACATCATGTGACCAACAAATGAGGAGGAGATACTGTACACCATATGAAGGTCCATC
>NW_017308608.1:131683-143916 GCF_000935625.1 Nanorana parkeri | reverse complement strand
CCAACAAATGAAAGGGGTCGTGCTCCCTTACATTGGTTGTCCATCTCCATTCCTCAATGTAACGTCATGTGACCAACAAATGAGGAGGAGATACTGTACACCATATGAAGGTCCATCTCCATTCCTCAATATAACATCATGTGACCAACAAATGAGGAGGAGATACTGTACACCATATGAAGGTCCATCCCCCCATAGCGGTCATGAATGAACAGTACAATGGTCTCCGGGGGGTCAGAGGTGTTTTGGGGGTTTTGTCTCCTTTATCTGGTTGGTTTTCATATTTTGGGGTTACAATTGGACCCAATTCCATGCCAGAGCTCTGTGATGACTTCTAGACCAACATACATGACTCTGATTACTGACGTGTGTAATGATTTCTCTCCAGCAGATGGATGTGATGTCAGGAATACCTCGGAGAGACATCTTATATTATCTGCCGATTGTAAGTCAGAAGATAATGTCATCACACAGGATTCTCCAGGAGTGAATCCAAACACACAAAATATACATCACAGACCTCACTGCTCGGAGACATCAATGGATCCCTCTGATCAGGGTGAATCTTCTGATCATTCACATACTATGACTGGAAATATCCATCTAAGATCTCACAATGCAAGAGATCCATCTAATCCCAAGGAATCCTCCTCACCCCATGAAAGAAAACACAGAGGTGAGGGTCTGTTTACGTGTTCAGTGTGCGGGAAATCTTTCATTGAAAAGAAAACTCTTCTTGTACACCAGAGAAGTCACACCGCTGAGAGGCCTTTTCCATGTGCAGAGTGCGGAAAATTCTTTATACAGAAATCCACTCTTCTTTTACACCAGAGAAGTCACACTGGTGAGCGTCCTTTTTCCTGTTCAGAGTGTGGGAAGAGTTTCACTCATAAAGGAAACCTGGCTGCACACGAGAGAGTTCACACAGGTGAGCGTCCTTATTCATGTTCAGAGTGTGGGAAAGGGTTCGCTCATAAAGGAAACCTGGCTGCACACGAGAGAATTCACACAGGTGAGCGGCCTTATTGCTGTTCAGATTGCGGGAAGTGTTTTGCACAGAAAACCACTCTTCGTACGCACCAGAGAAGTCACACTGGTAAGGCTACTTTCTTTTGTACAGAGTGCGGCAAATCTTTCTCTATAAAAGAAAACCTTGTTACGCACCAGAGAATTCACACAGGTGTGTGTCCTTATTCGTGTTCAGAGTGCGGGAAATCTTTCCGACATCAACAAGCCTTTGTTAGACATCAGAGAATTCACACCGATAAGCGTACTTTCTCATGTTGAGTGTGTGGGTAATGTTTCACTTAGAAAGGAAGCCTTGTTAAACTCCAGACACCCCACACCGGTGGAAGAATTTGTTTTTTTAGATACGGAGTGCGGGAAAGGTTTTACAATTAAAAGAAGTCTAATTAAACATCAGAGAGAACGTTCTTGCTCTTTGGTAGGAAGGATTTTAGCCGGCGGAACTGTTCAGTCCATAGAACAACTGGAGGACAGAATCATTTACAAAGGGCTTCATCCCAAGATAAGTGATATTTCATTTACAGGTGAAGTTTGATGGGTCAAGTCTTCTCTTTGCATCGTCTGTGTCTTGGAGACTCCGATGGTATAGAAGAATTTTAAAAAAACAAACATCTTTATATTTATACAATAAATGTGTGGAAATTATCATTTTTTGCATCAATTTTCAGTTTGGTTTTCGTTCTTTTACCCTTTCTATAAAAATTAAAATGTTGTCAAAATGTTGTTGTTGTTTTTCATTCTTTATATCTTACCTGATATGTAATCTGTGTGATAATAAAGAAACAATTCCATTGTCTGTTGAAGATAAAAATAATTCCTATTATGGAGAAATACAGGAAGTCGTATGGCGCTCATGGTTCCCCCTACCTGCCTAGTAGTCAACGTTCCGTCAAAAGTTTTGCGACGGCCAGGGTGGGACCATCCGGCTGACAGGAGGAGGAGCCAAGAAAGGAAAATTATGGTAAGTATGAGACAACAATTTTCTGGATTCCCGACCCTCCTCGTGTCCTAAGATGGGATGTGAAATCAATATCGTAGGGAGGGAATAAAATGAAAAAAACAATGCCAAACAAACCAAAATTTCATTTTGAATGAACACCTGAGAGAACGGGCTCTCCCAAAGAAGTCTCAGGACCAAACCTAACGTCTAACTTATAGTGATGGAGGAAGGTGTTCGGTGAGCTCTAACTAGCTGCTCTCTAGATAGTCTCCACCGGAACTCTCCTGTAACTTGCCCACCAAGCAGCCATCGCTCTCCAAGCGAGTTTAAGGAAGGTCATCTAGGTAATGGAAGACTTGAATCCCCCCGGTTACGGAAGATCATCTACGCAATGGAAGACTTGAATTCTCCCAGGTTAAGGAAGGTCATCTAGGTAATGGAAGACTTAAATCCCTCCGGTTAAGGAAGGTCATCTACGTAATGGAAGACTTGAATCCCCCGGTTACAGAAAGTCATCTAGGTAATGGAAGACTTGAATCCCCCGGTTACGGAAGGTCATCTACGTAATGGAAGACTTGAATCCCCCGGTTGAGGAAGGTCATCTAGGTAATAGAAGACTTAAATCCCTCCGGTTGAGGAAGGTCATCTAGGTAATGGAAGACTTGAATCCCCCGGTTGAGGAAGGTCATCTAGGTAATGGAAGACTTGAATTCTCCTGGCTAAGGAAGTTCATCTAGGTAATGGAAGACTTGAATCCCCCGGTTGAGGAAGGTCATCTAGGTAATGGAAGACTTGAATCCCCCCGGTTACGGGAGGTCATCTACGTAATGGAAGACTTGAATTCTCCCGGTTAAGGAAGGTCATCCAGGTAATGGAATACTTGAATCCCCCGGTTACGGAAGGTCATCTTGGTAATGGAAGACTTGAATCCCCCCGGTTACGGGAGGTCATCTACGTAATGGAAGACTTGAATTCTCCCGGTTAAGGAAGGTCATCCAGGTAATGGAATACTTGAATCCCCCGGTTACGGAAAGTCATCTAGGTAATGGAAGACTTGAATCCCCCGGTTACGGAAGGTCATCTATGTAATGGAAGACTTGAATCCCCCGGTTGAGGAAGGTCATCTAGGTAATGGAAGACTTGAATCCCCCGGTTACGGAAGGTCATCTAGGTAATGGAAGACTTGAATCCCCCCGGTTACGGAAGGTCATCTAGGTAATGGAAGACTTGAATTTTTTTTTCGGGAAGGCATCTAGGTAATGGAAGACTTGAATTCCCCCGGTTACGGAAGGTCATCTAGGTAATGGAAGACTTGAATCCCCCCGGTTACGGAAGGTCATCTAGGTAATGGAAGACTTGAATCCCCCGGTTGAGGAAGGTCATTTAGGTAATGGAAGACTTGAATCCCCCCGATTACGGAAGGTCATCCAAGTAATGGAAGACTTGAATTCTCCCGGTTAAGGAAGGTCATCCAGGTAATGGAAGACTTAAATCCCCCGGTTACATGACCGACGCTGGGGGGGAGAGAAGAGGAGAGAGACACTGACCGACGCTGGGGGGTTGGGGGAGGAGAAGAGGAGAGAGACACTGACCGACGCTTTGAGGAGAGAGTCACCGACTGATGCTAGGGTCCAGAATCCAACTGCCTGACCCAGGACAACTGAAAAAGGAACAGTTTTGACCCAACCGGCCCCGACTGGGCTGGCAAAACTTGAGAAGGTCTTGTCAACTTGCTTGGAGCTTGACGAAGACTTCCCTCTGCTCGCTTTAACCAAAGAGATTTGTCCTGAATCCTTTCCCGGCCTTTATTTCCCTGTGTTTTGAAAGCTATCTTGTGAAGATCTACTGGAACAGCATTGCCTCCTTCTATCTTGAGGCATCAAGCCTGATTTATCTCTGGATTCCCGCTTAATAGCGTCTTCCTAAGTCTGTCCAAAGTTCTCCCGTAAATGGAACGGAGCACAAACTTTGCTTTGATGCTGAGCCAGAGAGCCCTCCTAGAAGTCACCGGGTGTGCCATGACCTGGGCATCCAGTCTCACCGCCTCTACCGCTTCCTCTGCCACAAAGTCTGCAGCCATCTTCAGGTTCTCAAATACTGAGGATAGATCTGGCATACTCGCCTGATCTTCTAATTGAGGTACCCAGGATCGCATTTCACGGGATACAGACGTTAAGAAAACCGCAAACCTACATCCCGCACCACAGGAGAACATTTTTTTTTGGGTCTGGCTCCAATTTTCGGTCCATGGGGTCTCGGAATGAGACCGAGTCTTCTGGGGGCAGTGTGAAATGGTTGGCCAACCTCTGCAAAGCAGCATCCACCTCATGGGCTGAATCCATCAACCAAAATCAGAAGATTGAAAAGGATCGAGTGCAGCTACCCTGTTATCAACACTTTGCCTCTTATCTGGTTCCGCCCATTGGTCCTCGATTGACCTCCAACAAGAAGGGAAAACACGGCAAACCCCTTTTCAGGTCCGGAAAATATTTTCTCACTTTGGAGGAGACGAGCTTTGTTCCTCCCAACCAATGGCCTCCTTCTACAGCTTCCACAAACAAAGTCCTAGGAATAGGCACTCTCTTCTCAATCCAGGTGCCGAGGTGTAGGAACCCGTCGGAACAGAGAGAAGTTCGCTTTCCTCCTCCGAGTTAAGTTGTAAGGTGGGCGGGCTCAGCCGGTATGGACAGCAGTAAACCATGCAGGAGACGGGGACACCCAGGAACAGTCCTAGCAGGGTTGTCCCCGGCCTTTATTCAACAAGACAGCAACAAAGAATCAATGCAGGAAGGCTTTGTACAGCAAGTCCATGGTATGCCTGAGCCACTACGTAGACCCAGGCCCGTTCCTGAGTAACAGGGCGCCCCTAATGGGTTCCCCTAAAGTAAATAGGCGGCCGTTGTGCCATTTTAGCGTTCGGTTAGCTCAGTCTTTTCACCCAGCGGCCGGAGAGACCTGAGCACATCTACACCGTCCACAATCCTGCCAGCCAGTGCCGCGCGATAAAATATACATTATATTACCAAAAGTATTGGGCCCCTCCCCCTCCAGATCATGTGATTCAAGTGTTCCAATCCCCTCCATGGCCACAGGTGTATAGGACGAGGCACCTCGGCATGCAGATGCTTCTGCAGACATTGGTGAAAGAACGGGTCGCTCTCAGGAGCTCAGTGACTACAAGCGTGGTACCGTGATAGGTTGTCACCTGTACAATAAGTCCGTCCGTGACATTTCCTGGCCACTAAATATTTCGCGGTCGCCTGTTACTGGGATTATAACGAAGTGGAGGCAACTCATCAGCACACCAAGACATTTTGGACAATTTCATTCTCCCAACTTTGTGGGAGGAGTTTGGGGATGGCCCCTTCCTGTTCCAACATGACTGCGCACCAGTGCACAAAGCAAGGTCCATAAAGACATGGATGGGGGAGTTTGGGTGGGAGGAACGTGACTAGCCGCACAGAGTCCTGACCTCAACCCCATAGAACACCTTTGGGATGAATTAGAGCGGAGACTGCGAGCCCCTCCCCTAACATCAGTACCTGACCTCACAAATGGTCCAACATTCCCATAGACACACCCCTAAACCTTGTGGACGCCTTCCCAGAAGAGGCGGAGCTGTTATAGCGGCAAAGGGGCGGAGCCAACCCAATACTGAACCCTACGGACTAAGACTGGGGGGCCATTAGAGTTCATGTGAATGTCAAGGCGTCGCAATACGTTTGGTAACATAGTGTAAGTATACAGTATATAGACTCAGTCCACACAGGAAACAAACTCGGGTATAATGTGCGTGTGTAATTATGGATGTAACATCCGAGAGGAATGGACCCCGAGGACGCAGACAATATGATGAAACGTAACTTGATGGAGTTAAGTCTTTATTCAACCTCAAATACTATGTAACGTATCCTGCAGTATTTATATTCAACACACGGTGGTGATCTCACGTGGAAGCCACCTACAGGAAGTGACGTAAGGGAACGACAGGAAGTGATGTAGGAGTATCAAATAGCACGCTCCAGGAGAAAGGTCAATTGGAAGGAAGTAGAGAGGAGACATCGCTGGAACTGGGATCAGAGGTGGTAATAGGATATTATTTTATATTTACAACCAGTGACCCTCCCGCCCCGTCATGTCCGTCCTCCATAGTCACAGTGACGTCTGTTATGGTTTATAGTTTTAGAATATTGTACCGTGTTAGCCATCAATTAGTGCCGAAAGTTTGGAGTTTGTGAAACTTTGTATATAGAGCCATTTATCCAACTGTCCATCCAGAGCCGCCATTTATAGACCGCATACACCCTAAATATAGAGCCATTTATCCAACCGTCCATCCAGAGCCGCCATTTATAGACCGCATACACCCTAAATATAGAGCCATTTATCCAACCGTCCATCCAGAGCCGCCATTTATAGACCGCATACACCCTAAATATAGAGCCATTTATCCAACCGTCCATCCAGAGCCGCCATTTATAGACCGCATACACCCTAAATATAGAGCCATTTATCCAACCGTCCATCCAGAGCCGCCATTTATAGACCGCATACACCCTAAATATAGAGCCATTTATCCAACCGTCCATCCAGAGCCGCCATTTATAGACCGCATACACCCTAAATATAGAGCCATTTATCCAACCGTCCATCCAGAGCCGCCATTTATAGACCGCATACACCCTAAATATAGAGCCATTTATCCAACCGTCCATCCAGAGCCGCCATTTATAGACCGCATACACCCTAAATATAGAGCCATTTATCCAACCGTCCATCCAGAGCCGCCATTTATAGACCGCATACACCCTAAATATAGAGCCATTTATCCAACCGTCCATCCAGAGCCGCCATTTATAGACCGCATACACCCTAAATATAGAGCCATTTATCCAACCGTCCATCCAGAGCCGCCATTTATAGACCGCATACACCCTAAATATAGAGCCATTTATCCAACCGTCCATCCAGAGCCGCCATTTATAGACCGCATACACCCTAAATATAGAGCCATTTATCCAACCGTCCATCCAGAGCCGCCATTTATAGACCGCATACACCCTAAATATAGAGCCATTTATCCAACCGTCCATCCAGAGCCGCCATTTATAGACCGCATACACCCTAAATATAGAGCCATTTATCCAACCGTCCATCCAGAGCCGCCATTTATAGACCGCATACACCCTAAATATAGAGCCATTTATCCAACTGTCCATCCAGAGCCGACCATTTAAAGACCGGATACATCCTAAATTTCTGCAAGTAAGAATTTAGCAGACTTGATTTCTTTCAAAGCTTTTGTCCTGAATTATTTCATGATGGTGACAGGGTCTCTTTAACTGTTTTCTGGTGGTTATTTTTAACCACTGCACTGAAATCAGAGTCTTCTATGGATCACATGATCACATCAACGAGGATGGACAAGGACCCGAGTGATATGACTGAGAAGATATTGGCCCTCACCTTGGAGATTATTTACCTGCTGACCGGAGAGGTGAGGAACACTCTGGGGAGGTCACATGACATCACTTTTATCTCTTAACAAAATACAGACCTGACCAAAAATGTGAGGAGGATTCTGGGATGTCACATGACATTACTTTTGCTCTTTCAAAACAGAGTTTTCCTCCGGTGAAGTCTGGTGACCATTTAACCGTCACAGTGCCTTCACCTCACTCCATGAAACCCGAGAGGAGCAATGACAAGAAGATTCTAGAAGCCACCAGGAAGATCATTGAGCTGCTGTCGGGAGAGGTGAGCGGTGCCGGGAATTCTGGGACATGATCCAGGAACAGACAAGGGGTGTGTCTGGGTGGTGACTGTATCATTGTGTGTGTCAGGTTCCTATAAGGTGTCGGGATGTCTCTGTCTATCTCTCCATGGAGGAGTGGGAGTATCTAGAAGGACACCGGCATCTCTACAAGGACGTGGTGATGGAGAATGAGCCGCCCCTCACATCACCGGGTAAGAGGAGAGAGCAGTACGGAGGCTCCACCTACATCCCCCATCATCTGATACACACATAGAAACAATGTACTCAGTCAGTGTGTGTGTTTCCTACAGATGGATCCAGTAAGAGGAACCCACCAGAGAGATGTCCCCGTCCTCTGTATTCCCGGGACTCCACACAGGAAGATCTCACCGTCCCTCACCATGATCAGGTAGATGGGACTCGCTGTATAGAACACAGAGATGACTCTGGAGTGAAGAGGACACCGGCTCACATTCAGGTACTTATACTGTTTGCACATTTAAAGGGTAATTCCAATTTCCCACCAAATCTGAGAAACTGAAATTGCCCCGACAAATTGGTCCCCTCTGCCCCCCAATAGTCATCCCTTTAGGGAAACCGCTGTTCCCCTCCACTGCAGCCGGTATATGATTCATACAATATACTCAGCATTAGAACCCAGTATCTGTATCTAGAATAATGCCCATAAATGGTAAGCACCCACTGGTCAGCGCACTCACCTGACCACGGTTACCAATGAGAAGAGCTTCATAGCATCTCCCCCACCCATAAAGTATGACCCCAATTTGTGAGGTAATTTGACTTTTTGTGGGAAACTGGAATTACGCTTTTATGATGTATTCATGAGTACAGAGCTGCGTTCCTTTGTGTTTTCTATCTCCCCGGAGTTCAGCTTTATGAGATGTTTTCTATTATTTTGGGGTTTAGGGTGAAGAACGGATCAATATAAAAGCTGAGGTTAAAGAGGAAGAAGTGGAGACGTATGTGGGGGGTGACCGGCCGTCCACGGAGGAGGTCGGGATGATGATGAAAAGTGATCAGGGTGACATTTCTCTACCGATCAACACAAGTAAGTAACAGACACTACGGAGGGAACAGGTCACAGTTCTATGTCACTTCTGAGTAGAAGGTGTGACGTTTAAGGGATCATGTTGGAGAATTATCAGATCTTCACATCATCAGATAAGATGAGACTGAATTATAAATGGTGGACCATCAACGTTGGGAAGAAGATTCCCCGGAAGAAGTCATCTCCCCTGTTGTAGGATGAAGGGGTCGTGCTCCATTACATTGGTTGTCCATCTCCATTCCTCAATATAACGTCATGTGACCAACAAATGAGGAGGAGATACCGTACACCATATGAAGGTCCATCTCCATTCCTCAATATAACGTCATGTGACCAACAAATGAGGAGCAGATACAGTACACCATATGAAGGTCCATCTCCATTCCTCAGTATAACGTCATGTGACCAACAAATGAGGAGGAGATACTGTACACCATATGAAGGTCCATCTCCATCCCCCCATAGCGGTCATGAATGAACAGTACAATGGTCTCCGGGGGGTCAGAGGTATTTTGGGGGTTTTGTCTCCTTTATCTGGTTGTTTTTCATATTTTGGGGTTACAATTGGACCCAATTCCATGCCAGAGCTCTGTGATGACTTCTAGACCAACATACATGACTCTGATTACTGATGTGTGTAATCATTTCTCTCCAGCAGATGGATGTGATGTCAGGAATACCTCGGAGAGACATCTTATATTATCTGCTGGTTGTAAGTCAGAAGATAATGTCATCACACAGGATTCTCCAGGAGTGAATCCAAACACACAAAATATACATCACAGACCTCAGTGCTCGGAGACATCAATGGATCCCTCTGATCAGGGTGAATCTTCTCACCATTCACATACTATGACTGGAAATATCCATCTAAGATCTCGCACTGCAAGAGATCCATCTAATCCCAAGGAATCCTCCTCACCCCATGTAGGAGATCAGAGAGCTGAGGATCCATTCTCATGTTCAGTGTGCGGGAAATTCTTCACTGACAAGAAAAACCTTCTGAAACACCAGAGAAGTCACACAGACAAGCATCCTTTTTCATGTTTAGAGTGTGGAAAAAGCTTCACCCATAAGCGAGACCTTGTTAAACACCAGAGATTCCACACAGGTGAGCGCCCCTTTTCATGTCCAGAGTGCAGGAAATCATTCACTCGTAACGGAGATCTTGTTAAACACCAGAGAAGTCACACGGGTGAGCGCCCCTTTTCATGTTCAGAGTGCGGGAAAAGTTTCTCCCATAAAGGAGACCTTGTTAAACACCAGAGAAGTCACACAGGTGAGCGCCCTTTTTCATGTTCAGAGTGCGGGAAATCTTTCACTCACAAAGTAGTACTTGTTAACCACCAAAGAATTCACTCGGGTGAGCGCCCTTATTCATGTTCAAAGTGTGGGAAAAGTTTCAGTCAGAAAGGAAGCCTTGTTGCACACCAAAAAACTCACACAGGTGAGCGGCCTTATTGCTGTTCAGAGTGTGGGAAATGCTTTGCACTGAAAAATGCTCTTCTTACACACCAGAGGATTCACACAGCTGAGGGTCCTTACCGTTGTACAGAGTGCGGCACATGTTTTTCTGTGAAAGGAAACCTTCTTACACATCAGAGAACTCACACGAAAGAGCGGCCTATTTCCTGTTCAGAATGGGAGAAAAATTGCTCTGAAAAAGGAACACTACTGGTAAATAAGAGATTTCACACTGGTGAGCGACCTTATTCCTGTTCAGAGTGCGGGAAATCTTTCAAAGAAAGCCAAAACCTTCTTAGGCACCAGAGAATTCACACGGGCGAGCGGCCTTATAGCTGTTCAGAGTGCGGGAAAAGTTTTGCTCAGAAAAACACCCTTGTTGTACACCAGAGAATTCACACAGGTGAGGGTCCTTTCCGTTGTACAGAGTGCGGCAAATGTTTTTCCGTGAAAGGAAACCTTGTTACCCACCTGAGAATTCACACGGGGGAGCGTCCTTATTCATGTCCAGACTGTGGTAAATCTTTCAGACAGAATCAAGCCTTTGTTAGACACCAGAGAATTCATTCTGATAAGCGTCCTTTCTCAAGTTGAAAATGTGTGGGAAATGTTTCATTCAGAAAGGAAGTTTTGTTAAACACCAGAGAACCCAGAGCAGTGATTGATGTTTTTCCATGTTCTGGAGTGCGGGAAAAGTTTTACAGATAAAAGAAGTCTAATTAGACATCAGAGAGACGTTCCTAATCATTGTTTCGTATGATGGATTTTATCCGGTGGAACTGTTCAGTCCATAGAACAACTGGAGGATAAAATCATTTATAAAGGGGGCTTCATCCCGGGATCAGTGATATTTCATTTACAGGTGAAGGATGATGGGTCAAGTCTTCTATTGGCGGCGTCTATGTCTTGGAGACTCCGACGGTGGGACATTTCCTAATCCTTACCAATTAGGCGCAGGTCTTTATAAAGGGCCACACCACCAGAAAAGTGTCGTACGTGTTTTATTGAATTCACCCCGATGGGTGTTCCGGAGACTTCTCAGCACTACAATGTAAGACTCCGGAAGAGACCGGATCTGATGAGAGCTTCATATCCTTTCCTCATACATTCATTCCCGGTGATAGGATTCTCCAGAAGTGAAAGTGAAAGTAACAATCTGCTGGTCGCGGCTGATCGCTCAGATCTGGGATCTTCCCTTCAGTTTGGTTTTCGTTCTTTTTATAAATAATAAAACGCTGTCAATGCTTTTGTTTTTTTGTTGTTATTGTTTTGTCGCATGGACATCACTCTACCTCACCCTTCCATACAGTTATAGTCAGCCCCCGGCCCTTCCCTACACGGTGTGCAAACATTCAACTCTAGCATGGATTATATT
Organism: Nanorana parkeri; assembly: GCF_000935625.1. Classification (NCBI taxonomy): domain Eukaryota; kingdom Metazoa; phylum Chordata; class Amphibia; order Anura; family Dicroglossidae; genus Nanorana; species Nanorana parkeri. The sequence continues at coordinate 132,287 of NW_017308608.1, read as the reverse complement.
CCACCAGCAGATTACGTTGTGACTTCTCATACACGTATCCTGTCATCCCTTGGTTGCCACGTGACCGCTTCAATGGTTACATCATTTGTACTTCTAGGATCAGACCCGGGCGTGTTATGGCCCGTGTGCCATATGGTAGGTCTAGTATTAGATTGTAAGCTGCTGGGGGGGCGGGGACTCATGGGCATGTACATACTTGCCTTATGTAGCTGAACTGTCGTGGGTCATGGGGACTTCTTCAGTTGCGATTGTTTTGTTAGGTGATGCTCCAAAAAACGTGCAATCGGAGAAAATGTTCAAGCTCTGGTCAAAATGGACGCACATGTTATAAGGGTATTTGCACTGACCACCAATGTAACAGAGGAATTTACACTGACCTCCAATGTAACAGAGGAATTTAGACTGACCTCCAATGTAACAGAGGAATGTACAATGACCTCCAATGTAACAGAGGTATTTACACTGACCTCCAATGTAACAGAGGTATTTACACTGACCTCCAATGTAACAGAGGAATTTACACTGACCTCCAATGTAACAGAGGTATTTACACTGACCTCCAATGTAACAGAGGTATTTACACTGACCTCCAATGTAACAGAGG
>NW_017308608.1:127201-129816 GCF_000935625.1 Nanorana parkeri | reverse complement strand
CTCTGCTCACCCTCTCCGCCCTCTACTCTGCTCACCCTCTCCGCCCTCCTCTCTGCTCACCCTCTCCGCACTCTGCTCACCCTCTCCGCCCACCTCTCTGCTCACCCTCTCCGCCCTCCACTCTGCTCACCCTCTCCGCCCTCTACTCTGCTCACCCTCTCCGCCCTCCTCTCTGCTCACCCTCTCCGCCCTCTACTCTGCTCACTTTCTGCACTCACCCTCTCCGCCCTCCTCTCTGCCCACCACTGTGCTCACCCTCTCTGAACCACCGCTCTGCCCACCCTCACCTTCTCTGCCCTCCCTTTCTACCCCCCACCTCTCTTCTTACCTCTCTGCCTACCGCTTTCTTTGCTCACCTTCTCTGCCCAACCCCACCCTCACTTCACACCTCTCTGCTCACCCTCACCTTCTCTGCAGCACCCCTTAATCCTTGTACCTGACCGCCAGGGCTCCCATGCTTGCCTTCTTGGTGGGCGGGACTTTTCGGTGGGCGGGATTTACATGGGGAATATTTTTTTATTATTTCTTTACTACAGCAGCTAGTGACCTGGTCCGGGTGTGAGTAGGCCACAGCTGATTCAAACGTAGTTTCCCACTTTTTATTAATATGTATATTTGTGGACGTTGCTATGGAAACTGGAATATATATAAATAAGATGCGGCCGGGCGGTGGCTGAGCTAGTGACTCCTAATCTGTCCCAGAACATTTCCCGGGACACAGACCAGGAGGGACGGGGGAGCAAAAAGAGGGACTGTCCTGGCTAATCCGGGAACTTCGTATGTACAGTATATAAGGAGTCGTATGAATGTCTGTAATCAATAATACTGAAACATACTATAGGCTGCAGTATTTATATCCAACACTAGGTGGTGATCTCACATTGAATGCACACACAGGAAGTGATGTATTGTAAACATAGGAAGTGATGTAAAGATAGGAAGTGATGTAAGGTAAAGACAGGAAGTGATGCAGAAGTATAAACAGGAACTTCCGGGTGAGAGGTGAGTTGGAGGGAAGTAGAGAGGAGACATTGCTGCAACTGGCAGCAGAGGAGGTAATACGATATTATTTTATATGTACGTCCGGTAACCTCCTCGTCATGTCCGTCCTTGTCCACAGTAGTCACTGTGATGTCTGCTATAGTTGTAGGATATTGTAGCGTGTTAGCCATCGATTATGTTTCTAGTAGCAGATGTATATTATATGGTGACTGTATCATTGTGTGTGTCAGGTTCCTATACGGGGTCAGGATAATTCCATGGAGGAGCATTTAGAAGGACACCGGGATCTCTGCAAGGACGTGGTGATGGAGAATGAGCCGCCCCTCACATCACCGGGTAAGAGGAGAGAGCAGTACGGAGGGTCCACCTAGATACCCCATCATCTGATACACACATAGAAACAATGTATTCAGTCAGTGTGTGTGTTTCCTACAGATGGATCCAGTAAGAGGAACCCACCAGAGAGATGTCCCCGTCCTCTGTATTCCCGGGATCCCACCCAGGAAGATCTAATCGTCCCCCACCATGATCAGGTAGGTGGGACTCGGTGTATAGAGCAGAAAAGTGACTCTGGACTGAAGAGGACATTTCAAGAAAGATTGCTGATATGGTTGACCTCTTCATTATCTATGTAGTTACATCTGATCTCATTGTTCTCAATATTCAGGGTATAAACCAGAGTGAGTGCGATAATGATGTTAAAGACGCGATAAAAGAAGAGGAGGAGGAGGTTGGCGTGATGGAGTTTTCAGACGGACACAAAGACGCCTTCAAGGACGCCATCGTGGAACCATTCTGTGCCACAAACCGACCAGAGAGATGTTCCCGTCCTCTGTTTTCCTGGGGTTCCACCCAGGAAGATCTCACCATCCCCCACCATGGTCAGGTAGGTGGGACTCGGTGGATAGAGCAGAAAAGTGACTCTGGACTGAAGAGGACATCGGGTCACATTCCGGTACTTCCCATTTAAAGGGTTATTCCAATTTCCTACCAAATGTGTGAGAGATTGAAATTGCCCCCACCCCCATCCTAGTCATCCCTTTGGGGAGACCATCATTTCCCCCTCTGCTCCAGCCGGTGTATGATCCATACAGTACTCTGTATCTAGAATTATACACCTAAATGGTGAGCGCTCATTGGTCAGCATAGTCACCTGACCAAAGAGTAGTGCCCCATAAAACCTTTCTTAGATGTTTTCTGTTTTTTGGGGTTTAGGGTGAAGAACTGAACAATATAAAAGCTGAGGTTAAAGAGGAAGAAGTGGAGACGTATGTGGGGGGTGACCGGCCGTCCACGGAGGAGGTCGGGATGATGATGAAAAGTGATCAGGATGACATTTCTCTACCGATCAACACAAGTAAGTAACAGACACTATGGAGGGTACAGGTCACAGTTCTATGTCACTTCTGAGTAGAAGGTGTGACGTTTAAGGGATCATGTTGGAGAATTATCAGATCTTCACATCAGATAAGATGAGACTGAATTATAAATGGCGGACCATCAACGTTGGGAAGGAGATTCCCCAAAAGAAGTCATCTCTCCTATTGTATGATGAAGGGTCGTGCTCCCTTACATTTGTTGTCCCCACCAAAGGTCCCCTTACATTAGTAAGC
>NW_017308608.1:124165-127191 GCF_000935625.1 Nanorana parkeri | reverse complement strand
TCCTCTTCTCTCGTCCTGTAATGCCAGGTTTGCGGAACACAGTCAATGTCACTGGTTGGTAAGATCTAGAGACCGGTGACTGCAGAGCAACTGGACACCTGATGTTGTTGATAGAACGCCAGTGGACCTAGGAAACAATGGCTTAAGAGAATGGGGGCATGTGCTGGGTTATAGCTAGCAGTGGATGTACTAGACATGGAGGCCAGCCGTAACCAAGTACAGGTCGGTGATTGGGGTCTGGACAGAACCACCACTGTACACCTGCTGTACACCATATGAAAGGTCCATCTCCATTCCTCAATATAACGTCATGTGACCAACAAATGAGGCGGAGATACTGTACACAATATGAAGGTCCATCTCCATCCCCCCCATAGCGGTCATGAATGAACAGTACAATGGTCTCCAGGGGGTCAGAGGCATTTTGGGGGTTTTGTCTCCTTTATCTGATTTGGTTTTCATATTTTGGGGTTACAATTGGACCCAATTCCATGCCAGAGCTCTGTGATGACTTCTAGACCAACATACATGACTCTGATTACTGACGTGTTTGACATGTACCTAATCATTTTCTCTCCAACAGATGGATGTGATGTCAGGAATACCTCGGAGAGACATCTTATATTATCTGCCATCACACAGGATTCTCCAAGAGTGAATCGAAACAGACGAAAAATACATCGTAGATTTTGCTGCTCGGAGACATCAATGGATTCCTCTGATCAGGGTGAATCTTCTGACCATTCACATCCTATGACTGGAAATAACCATTTACAATTTCACACTGCAAGAGATCCATCTAATCCCAAGGAGTCCCCCTTACCCCATGAAGGAGATCACAGAGCTGAGGATCCATTCTCTTGTTCAATGTGCGGGAAATCCTTCACTGCAAAGAAAAACCTTCTTAGGCACCAGAGAAGTCACACAGGTGAGCGTCCTTTTTTCATGTTCAGAGAGCGGGAAAACTTTCACTCATAATGTTTTACTTGTTAACCACCAAAGAGTTAACGCGGGGGGAGTGTCCTTCTTAATGTTCAAAGTGTGGGAAAAGTTTCACTCAGAAGGGAAGCCTTGTTGCACACCAGAGAATTCACACAGCTGAGGGTCCTTTCCGATGTATGCGCGGCCTTTTTCCTTGGTCGGGGGGGAGAGGGGCAGATTTTCTCTGAAGAAGGAAAAAAGAGACTGCACACTGGTGAGCGTCCTTATTCATGTTCAGAGTGCGGAAGATCTTTCAATGAAAGCCAAAACCTTAGACACCAGAGAACTCGCTCAAGTCAGCGGCCATGTTCAAACCTGAGCTGAAACAACTAATCGATAAGGTCGATCATGAAAATTGTCAACGATTTTCATTATTGATTAGTTTGGCAGCTGATTAGTTGACTGCTTGTAGCTCCTCACACCCTCCCCGCCTCACATAGCCTGCTGACATCAAGGGGGCGCGGCCGCCTTCCCACATGCACACACCACTTGCGGAGTGCGACCGCACATGCTGCATGCAAAGCCAAACCACAGAGAAGAGTGAGCCACATACCATACTGCCCAGCACTCGGGTAAGATGCCGGGAACTGAGCATAGCATGAATGAGATTGGGCACGGCAGTGGCATAAGAACCAGGTGGGGGGGGCGATGGTGCGGCTGCTTTTTTCCCTCATGTATCAGTCTCCTCCCCTCGCTGCTTATTGTGACCGATCAATGGCCTGAAATGCAATGTATTGTGTGTACCGGTGCCAAGTGGGGGGGGGGCGCGACACAATCACGCCTGTGAAGCCCATGACACACTGCACATGGAGCCGTGCGCAGCAAAGGGAAGTGGCGGTGCGCAGAGCTTTGCATGCAATGTGTCTAGCAATATTTCTTAATATGGTTGTCAGTGTTTTTCTTGCACAAGTTCTTTCTGTGACCTATGCCGGGGATGCCTAAGTCTGTTACGTTGCGGAGTCCCCTGTCCCCTAGTCTGTTGGCCGTCCCGGGTCCCCAGTCCGTTGGCCTTTCCGGGTCCCCAGTCCGTTGGCCTTTCCGGGTCCCCAGTCCTTTGGCCTTTCCGCGTCCCCAGTCCGTTTGGCTTTTCCGGGTCACTAGTCCGTTGGCCTTTCTTTTCCGGGTCCCCAGTCCGTTGGCTTTTCCGGGTCCCCAGTCCGTTGGCCAGGCCGGGTCCGTTGGCCTTGCCGGGTCCCCAGTCCGTTGGCCTTGCTGGGTCCCCACTCCGTTGGTCCCTAACCATATAGCAGCTTCTTTATTTATATATTCTGCATATAGATTGTTCATATTTCTGACTGCATTTCACACCGCACAGGTTTGTATTTCATTTATGTTGATTACTTCTAGCGGCAGAGAAAGGCGTTATAAACATGGAGGAGAGCGCTGACAAGGCGACGGCGGAGAAAAGTGTGCGGACCAAGTTCTCCAAGGCGTGGGAACATTTCACGCTGAATGCCGCAAAGAGGGTCCTCGTCTGCAAAATCTGCCATTCGGAGCTCATGTGGCACGGGAGCACCACGGTGATGCATGAGCACATGAAACGGAGACACGTCGGCTTCATCGAGGAAGGCGAATCCTCAGGGCGGTGGGTTAACCCCTTCATGACTGAGCTGGTTTTAGTTTCTGTTCGGTTAATGACTGGCGCACTTTGGTTCTTCCACGGCAGTCCTATACTTTCTATACGAAGTGCACCCGCACGTGTTGTATATTGTAGTTTACAGGACAGAGGGGTCATCAGGGCATTTCGCGGCGGGGACTACAGTGTACGCGATCAGTCATTTGGGCAATATGTGGCGGGGACGTGCGGTATATGTGATCCATCATTTTGGCACTCCGTGGCAGGGCTGTGTACAGTGTACGCGATCAGCCATTTGGGCACTTCTTGGTGGGGGGCATACGGTGTACGCATTGTCATTTGCGCACTTTGTGTCGGGGACGTACGGTGTATGCGATCAGTCATTTGGGCACTGTGGCGAGGACGTATGGTGTATGTGATCAGTCATTTGGGCACTTCGTGTTGGGGAGGTACGGTGTCCGCGATCTGT
>NW_017308608.1:123029-124029 GCF_000935625.1 Nanorana parkeri | reverse complement strand
ATCGCATACACTGTACATTCCCACCACGATCAGTCATTTGGGCACTTCGTGGTGGTTATGAGCGGTGTATGCGATCAGTCATTTGGGCACTTTGTGGTGGGCATGTACGGTGTATGTGATCAGTCATTTGGGCACTTCGCGGCGGGGACGTACGGTGTCCGCGATCAGCCATTTGGGCACATCGCATACACTGTACATCCCCCACCGTGATCAGTTATTTGGGCACTTCGCGACGGGGATGTACGCGATCAGTTATTTGGGCACTGTGCGACGGGGATGTACGGTGTAAGCGATCAGTTATTTGGGCACTTCGTGGCAGGGGTGTATAGTGTACGTCTCCTGTCATGAAGGGGTAAATGATACACTGAGTTCTAGAGAAGTGGCTTTTTCCGTACACTAAACCTATTTCTCCTTTTTTTTTTTCCATTTCAGAAAGAAGCGGTGCACCGTGACTGAGTTTGTGCCGCGAGGCCCCCCGTGCACTCCACAACAAGCCACGGTGATCACGGACTCTATTCTGAAAATGCTCGTCACCGACATGCGGCCGCTGTCCATGGTGGAAGATCAAGGATTTAAGCACATGGTCCGCGTACTAAACCCCGGTTATACGCTTCCCTCAAAAATTCACTTTACCAAACAGGTGAAGAGGAAGTACCACGAGGGACTTCAAAAAGTGAAGGACGCCATCCGTGCCAATGATGTCGGGATTGCGTTTACTGCGGACGCCTGGACCAGTACGGCGTCCGAGGCTTACCTTGGCGTCGCATGCCACTACATAGCCAACGACTGGAAGATGGCTTCCGTTTGCCTCACGACCATGCCCCTGGAAGACGGCCACACAGCCGCGACCATTGCCGAACGCTTGGAGGAGGCGGCCGAGAGATTCGAAATCCCGGCTCACAAAATAGTTGCCGTCGTGCATGACAACAGTGCAGTTTTTGTGGCCGCCGTCGGCGTCCTTCAAGACAAGCACGGGTGGGCCAGCATCCGCTGCACCCGC
>NW_017308608.1:114055-122222 GCF_000935625.1 Nanorana parkeri | reverse complement strand
TCCCCGTCGCGAAGTGCCCAAATGACTAATCGCATACACTGTACATTCCCACCACGATCAGTCATTTGGGCACTTCGTGGTGGTTATGAGCGGTGTATGCGATCAGTCATTTGGGCACTTTGTGGTGGGCATGTACGGTGTATGTGATCAGTCATTTGGGCACTTCGCGGCGGGGACGTACGGTGTCCGCGATCAGCCATTTGGGCACATCGCATACACTGTACATCCCCCACCGTGATCAGTTATTTGGGCACTTCGCGACGGGGATGTACGCGATCAGTTATTTGGGCACTGTGCGACGGGGATGTACGGTGTAAGCGATCAGTTATTTGGGCACTTCGTGGCAGGGGTGTATAGTGTACGTCTCCTGTCATGAAGGGGTAAATGATACACTGAGTTCTAGAGAAGTGGCTTTTTCCGTACACTAAACCTATTTCTCCTTTTTTTTTTTCCATTTCAGAAAGAAGCGGTGCACCGTGACTGAGTTTGTGCCGCGAGGCCCCCCGTGCACTCCACAACAAGCCACGGTGATCACGGACTCTATTCTGAAAATGCTCGTCACCGACATGCGGCCGCTGTCCATGGTGGAAGATCAAGGATTTAAGCACATGGTCCGCGTACTAAACCCCGGTTATACGCTTCCCTCAAAAATTCACTTTACCAAACAGGTGAAGAGGAAGTACCACGAGGGACTTCAAAAAGTGAAGGACGCCATCCGTGCCAATGATGTCGGGATTGCGTTTACTGCGGACGCCTGGACCAGTACGGCGTCCGAGGCTTACCTTGGCGTCGCATGCCACTACATAGCCAACGACTGGAAGATGGCTTCCGTTTGCCTCACGACCATGCCCCTGGAAGACGGCCACACAGCCGCGACCATTGCCGAACGCTTGGAGGAGGCGGCCGAGAGATTCGAAATCCCGGCTCACAAAATAGTTGCCGTCGTGCATGACAACAGTGCAGTTTTTGTGGCCGCCGTCGGCGTCCTTCAAGACAAGCACGGGTGGGCCAGCATCCGCTGCACCCACCACAGCTTGCAGCTGGTGATCGGCGCCGCCTTACAGAATCCCAGGATCCAGAGAGCCGTTGGCGCGGCGAGGGGACTGGCGGAGCATTTCGAGAAAAGCGAAGTAGCCGGCAGGAAGTTGAAGGAGAAGCAAAAGGAAATGGGCGCGCCGGAGCACAAGCTTCTTCAAGATGCCGGCGCACGGTGGAATAGTACCTACTACATGGTGGAGCGACTCCTCGAACAAAGGCAGGCGGTAACGGCGACGTTGTCTGACCCGTCTGTTACTCCAAGGGGCCAACACTGTCTGGACTTAAGTCCAGACCAGTGGTGGGTTCTTGAAGAACTCTTCATCGCCCTCAAGCCCTTCGAGTGCGCCACCGTTTTCATGAGCGGCCAAGACAACGGGACTCTGTCTTTGGTGCCCGCGCTAGTCAAGGGGCTGTTGAGGTCCAACAAGGGCGCTTCTTTCGGGTCGCCCGCGCTGAAGAGCTTCCAAGCCACCGCGACGGACCAGCTACAAACCACGTGGAAGGGGATTCTTTTTGAACAGGTCCCCAACACTGTCATTCTGGCCACTGCCTTGGACCCGAGATTTAGGAGGTTGAAGTTTTTGACGCCGGAGCAGATCGCAAGCGTCCACGCGAAGGTGCAGACCCAGGCGCTTGCCGTGAGAAGGTCGATGGTGGGGCAGCAGGCCACCACGGGGTCTGCAGGGAGAGTCGCCGACCTCTCGACATCTGCAGCATCGCTGCTCGACTCGCTGCTCGAGTCTGGGGACAGCAGCGACGAGGAGACCGCCGAGGGCCACGAGCAGGATCTTCATACTCAAATTAGAAGAGAGGTCCAGGCTTATTTCGCGGAGAGGCCCCTTGCCAAGGAAGGAGACCCTTTGGCCTGGTGGAAGGGCAAGCAGGAGAAATACCCTACCTTGGCAAAGCTGGCCCAATCCTACTTGTGTATCCCGGGCACCTCCACGCCGCCAGAGCGCCTCTTCTCTGCTGCGGGCAACATCACTTGTAAGAGAGACGGCCTTAATCCCGAGCACGTGGACATGTTGACGTTTTTACATTTCAATGCAAAATTTCTAGAAGAGTGAGGGTCTGACAAAATAAAAATTGCGTAAGGCAGAGAGTTTCAATTTTTTTTTTTTTGCGCTGCGATTTGTTTGTAATACTAGGTTTGTTCCTCCATATTTTTTATTTTTAACCGTTTAGTTGCAGCCCTAGTGTGGGAAAAGTTTCACTTGGAAAGTAATCCTTGCTGCACACCAGAGAATTCGCATGAGCGGCCTTATTGCTGTTCAGAGTGTGGAAAAAACACTATTTTCTTGTACACCAGAGAAGTCACACAGGGGAGGGTCTCTTTGGTTGTACAAGGTGCGGAAAATGTTGTTCTGTGAAAGGAAACCTTGTTTCACACGCGGGAGCGTCCGTATTCTTGTTCAGAGTGCTGAAAATCTTTCAGACATTATCAAGTCTTTGTTTGACATCGGAGAATTCACACTAATATCCGTCCGTTCTCATGTTGAGCGTGTGGAAAATGTTTGACTCAGAAAAGTTGTTAAACACCGGATACCCTACACAGCAAACTTTTCACTGTTTGGAGTGCTGGAAAAACACTTAGACGTCAGAGAGAACGTTCCTGCTCATTCTTTCGTATGATGGATTTCATAGAACTAAGCGGAGGCTAAAAACGGCTAGTCGGGACTGACCACTTGGGACCTGTGCTCGACTCTTCAGTTTGGTTTTCAGTTTTTTGCCCGAATTATAAACAATAAAATGTTTTATTGTTTTTTGTTTCATTTTTTTTGTGATTATTTTTTTTTTTTTTTTTTTTTTTTTATCAAAAAATACTTTGAGCAAAAGAAGCCAGAGCCAGGTCCATAGACCTAAATGTTGTATCAGAACATTATTTGAAGCATTATGAAGTACTGCACTTGATACTATTGGAGCCGGTCACACTACAGGGAGTGTCCAGTGACGATGTTCACAATCCTCGGCAGTAGGACTCCATGTACAGGGCTCTGGGGAGGGAGAGCGCGCCCTGTGGTCTATCCCGTCACCAGGGTCAGAAGACGGCCCGGGGGAATCTAGAGGCATCTGATAACCAATAGCTGCCTCTGTCTCATTTCCACTTTTACAGGAAGTCACCTCTGTTCTCTTTCAGGGGTCAGGCCTTGTTAGGCGACGCGTTTCGGAGGCGTGTCCTCTGTTGTCTAAAGAAGTAGGTCACATTGGAAGCTAAATATGGGGGCGGGAACATAGAATTGCACCGTGTGCACGTTGATAATCTATCGCTAAGTAGTCCCGGGCTGATTTTGAATTTGTACAAAAAGAGCCAAAGGGAGAGATGATCTCAGGAAAAGTGAGTTTATAGCCCCAAAAAGAATGACAGGAAAATGACATCATAGCGAAAGCTGCAGTCAAGGGGAGGAGCCATCACCATACACGACCAAGCAGAATCAACAAGTTGGTCATCTGACTCTTCTACATATAAGCTTTTGGAAAAGTGAACCTCTGACAGCATGTAAAATGGATGCTTAAAATGACGTAGTGACCACGCCCGTTATAAATAAAGTTATTCATTTAAAAAAAGCGATCTCTGTGTGAGACCACGTGCTGTCGTCACTTACCAAAAATAGTACCACATCGCCATGTGGGCCCTTCATAGCCAGCATAACAACTTCAAATTTCTGGACGACTACTACATCCAAATACAGGGCACAGCGATGGGCGCTTATTATACCTCCAGGTATGCCAATCTCTTTATGGGGTATTTACACTGACCACCAATGTAACAGAGGTATTTACACTGACCTCCAACGTAACAGAGGTATTTACACTGACCTCCAATGTAACAGAGGAATTTACACTGACCTCCAACGTAACAGAGGAATGTACACTGACCTCCAACGTAACAGAGGTATTTACACTGACCTCCAATGTAACAGAGGAATGTACACTGACCTCCAATGTAACAGAGGCATTTACACTGACCACCAATGTAACAGAGGTATTTACACTGACCTCCAACGTAACAGAGGTATTTACACTGACCTCCAATGTAACAGAGGTATTTACACTGACCTCCAATGTAACAGAGGTATTTACACTGACCTCCAATGTAACAGAGGTATTTACACTGACCTCCAATGTAACAGAGGTATTTACACTGACCTCCAATGTAACAGAGGTATTTACACTGACCTCCAATGTAACAGAGGTATTTACACTGACCTCCAATGTAACAGAGGTATTTACACTGACCTCCAATGTAACAGAGGTATTTACACTGACCTCCAATGTAACAGAGGTATTTACACTGACCTCCAATGTAACAGAGGTATTTACACTGACCTCCAATGTAACAGAGGTATTTACACTGACCTCCAATGTAACAGAGGTATTTACACTGACCTCCAATGTAACAGAGGTATTTACACTGACCTCCAATGTAACAGAGGTATTTACACTGACCTCCAATGTAACAGAGGTATTTACACTGACCTCCAATGTAACAGAGGTATTTACACTGACCTCCAATGTAACAGAGGTATTTACACTGACCTCCAATGTAACAGAGGTATTTACACTGACCTCCAATGTAACAGAGGTATTTACACTGACCTCCAATGTAACAGAGGTATTTACACTGACCTCCAATGTAACAGAGGTATTTACACTGACCTCCAATGTAACAGAGGTATTTACACTGACCTCCAATGTAACAGAGGTATTTACACTGACCTCCAATGTAACAGAGGTATTTACACTGACCTCCAATGTAACAGAGGTATTTACACTGACCTCCAATGTAACAGAGGTATTTACACTGACCTCCAATGTAACAGAGGTATTTACACTGACCTCCAATGTAACAGAGGTATTTACACTGACCTCCAATGTAACAGAGGTATTTACACTGACCTCCAATGTAACAGAGGTATTTACACTGACCTCCAATGTAACAGAGGTATTTACACTGACCTCCAATGTAACAGAGGTATTTACACTGACCTCCAATGTAACAGAGGTATTTACACTGACCTCCAATGTAACAGAGGTATTTACACTGACCTCCAATGTAACAGAGGTATTTACACTGACCTCCAATGTAACAGAGGTATTTACACTGACCTCCAATGTAACAGAGGTATTTACACTGACCTCCAACGTAACAGAGGTATTTACACTGACCTCCAATGTAACAGAGGAATTTACACTGACCTCCAATGTAACAGAGGTATTTACACTGACCTCCAATGTAACAGAGGAATTTACACTGACCTCCAATGTAACAGGTATTTACACTGACCTCCAATGTAACAGAGGTATTTACACTGACCTCCAATGTAACAGAGGTATTTACACTGACCTCCAATGTAACAGAGGAATTTACACTGACCTCCAATGTAACAGAGGAATTTACACTGACCTCCAATGTAACAGAGGAATGTACACTGACCTCCAACGTAACAGAGGAATTTACACTGACCTCCAATGTAACAGAGGAATGTACACTGACCTCCAATGTAACAGGTAGTTATGTCCCATTCACATGGGCGTTCAGGGATTCCTGGGGCAGGAATATACAGATTCTTGCGGCAGGAATCCCAGTTGTGCCCATTCTTGTTAATAGAGAAATAAAGCCAAACTATTTGTTAGGCGTTGGTTCTCTTTTGGGTCACATGATTACATTTAGTATCGTTCTTCTGTGACCCGAACTCAGCATATAGACAACTACTGCCCACTACTCGGTGACATTACAGAGACCCGCTGCAGCCGGGACTGATCCCAACAATAGTGTCCGGATCCAACCCACTGACTGATTGACAGCCCTCTAGAGCCAGAGCCAGCTGTGCCCGCCCCCTGCCCCAATGTATTCATCCAATGACCACCGGAGGAACAGAGGTGGGGAATCTGTGCAGGGAGTGGTGACTGATTGTCACTTCTCTCTGCAGGGAGGAGCTATGATCTCTCAGTTCTCCTCCTACAGAGTGACGGTTGCCCCACGCCGGATCAGTGTATTGGGAAGAGTAAATTATACGACGGGGTACAGCGGCGTCACAAGGAGGGTGCGGGCCGCACCCGGGTGTCACCATCGCAGGGGTCGCATTCTTTAGCCCTGATGAAGGGACCCTGTGTGGCCCCCCGATACTTTGGTTGTTTTCACTGTGACTTTGTCCGAATAAAATGGACTTATTTAAACGATATTGCTGAGTGATGGTGATCCCTATCCACTTACCATTGCAGGGGTGACACCAAAATGACTGACAGTCATTTTGGTGTCACCCCCCTCTAAAAAGTCGGTCATACATGTAGTCATACATAGTACAGTCCCTATGTTAATTTTGGTTGCCCCTGTCTGCCTGACATCTTGTGTTCGGGTTTCTGCCGCCATGAAACCCGGACACATCATTCAAAACCCGGACTTGTTAGACATGTAAGCCGGCAAAACAATTCAGTTCCTTTTGGATTTCGTTTTTCAAAAATCGGCTTCAGACGATAAATAACACTGAAACATAATATAAACTGCAGTATTTATATTCAACACAAGGTGGTGATATCACGTGGATCGCACTGACAGGAAGTGATGTAAGGTACAGACAGGAAGTGATGTAAGAGTATAAATAGGAAGTTCCGGGTGAGTTGGAGGAAGTAGAAAGGAGACATTACTTATTGGAGGTAATAAGATATTATTTTATATTTCCACCCGGTATGGAGTGGGAGTATCTAGAAGGACACCGGGATCTCTACAAGGACGTGGTGATGGAGAATGCCCCGCCCCTCACATCACCGGGTAAGAGGAGAGAGCAGTACGGAGGCTCCGCCTACATCCCCCATCATCTGATACACACATAGAAACAATGTATTCAGTCAGTGTGTGTGTTTCCTACAGATGGATCCAGTAAGAGGAACCCACCAGAGAGATGTCCCCGTCCTCTGTATTCCCGGGATCCCACCCAGGAAGATCTCACCATCCCCCACCATGAGAGATGTCCCCGCCCCCTGTATTCCCGGGATCCCACCCAAGAAGATCTCAACGTCCCCCACCAGGATCAGGTAGGTGGGACTCGGTGTATAGAGCAGAAAAGTGACTCTGGACTGAAGAGGACATTTAAAGAAAGATTGCTGATATTTTTGACTTCTACATTATCTATGTAGTTACACCTGATCTCATTGTTCCCAATATTCAGAGTGAGTGTGATAATGACGTTAAAGAAGAGATAAAAGAAGAGGAGGAGGAGGAGCTTGGTGTGATGGAGTTTTCAGAAGACTGCGAAGTCCCCGTCATGATGGAACCATTCAGTGGCACAAACCCACCAGAGAGATGTCCCCGTCCTCTGTACTTCCGGGATTCCACACAGGAACATCAGGAGATCCCTCAGGTGAGTCCTCTGTATTCCCGGGATCACAACATCTCACAGAAGATTAAAGTGAAACTAAACTCCGAAGTTAAATCTTAAAAATACATTCAAGTTACAGAACTCTGAACAACAATGTATCTTCTTTGTGTATCACTCGGCTGGAGATCCTCCAATCATCTCTGACACTGTCCTTCCTTCTGGAGGGGTGGCTACGTCTGTTCCCCATGGTCCCTGCGTGTCTTGTAAAGTAGTCACCGCTCCGAGCTCCCCCCCGGGATGGACTACAATCTCAATATAAAGGAGTAAACTAAACATGAGATTGAATGTATTAAGATTTAACTTCTGGGATTGGTGTCACTTTAAGTAAAAAAAACTTACATAAATTTTGACTTCTCCATGATGTATGTTGTTACATCTGATCTCATTGTTCTCAATATTCAGAGTGAGTGTGATAATGATGTTAAAGAAGAGATAAAAGAGGAGGAGGAGGAGGTTGGTGTGATGGAGGAGTTTTTAGAAGGACACAAAGACCCCTTCAAGGATGTCATGATGGAGACATTCCGTGACACAAACCCACCAGAGAGATGTCCCCGTCCTCTGTATTCCCGGGATTCCACACAGGAAGATCACACCATCCCCCACCATGGTCAGGTAGGTGGGACTCGGTGTATAGAACACAGAAGTGACTCTGAACTGAAGAGGACATCAGGTCACATTCAGGTCCTTTGAATATTTGAAAGGTAATTCCAATTTCTGAAACTGAAATTACCCTCACAAATTGGTCCCCTCTC
>NW_017308608.1:97392-114023 GCF_000935625.1 Nanorana parkeri | reverse complement strand
TAGGGCACTTCTTACCACCTTTCCCCACTACAATGTATGACTAGCAGAAGGGAGGGGACCAATTTGTGGGGGCAATTTCAGTTATTGACATTTACCTATTTTGGTGTTACAATTGGACCCAATTCCATGCCAGAGCTCTGCGATGACTTCTAGACCAACATACATGACTCTGATTACTGACGTGTGTAATAATTTCTCTCCAGCAGATGGATGTGATGTCAGGAATACCTCGGAGAGACATCTTATATTATCTGCTGGTTGCAAGTCAGAAGATAATGTCATCACACAGGATTCTCCAGGAGTGAATCCAAACACACAAAATATACATCACAGACCTCACTGCTCGGAGACATCAATGGATCCCTCTGATCGGGGTGAGAATCTATTCTCTTGTTTAGTGTGCGGGAAATCCTTCGCTGAAAAGAAAAATCTTCTTAGACACCACAGAAGTCACACGGGTGAGCGTCCTTTTTCATGTTCAGAGTGCGGGAAATGTTTCATTCATAAAGAAGACCTTGTAAAACACCAGAGAATTCACACCGGTGAGCGGCCTTATATATGTTCAGAGTGTGGGAAATCTTTCACTCATAAAGTAGTACTTGTTAACCACCAAAGAATTCACACGGGTGAGCGACCTTATATATGTTCAGAGTGTGGGAAAAGTTTCACTCAGAGAGGAAGCCTTGTTGCACACCAGAGAATTCACACAGCTAAGGGTGCTTTCCCTTGTACAGAGTGTGGGAAAAGTTTTTCTGTGAAAGGAAACCTGCTTACACACCAGAAAAGTCACACAAATGAGCGGCCTATTTCCGGTTCAGAGTGGGGGAAAACTTTCCCTGAAAAGGGAAAACCTCTTGTACCAAAGAGAATTCACATGGGTGAGCGTCCTTATTCATGTCCAGAGTGCGGGAAATCTTTCGGTGAAAGCCAAAACCTTCTTAGACACCACAGAACTCACACAGGTGAGCGGCCTTATTCGTGTTCAAATTGTGGGAAAAGTTTCACTCAGAAAGGAAGCCTTGTTGCACACCAGAGAATTCACACGGGTGAGCGGCCTTATTCATGTTCAGAGTGCGGGAAAAGTTTTGCACAGAAAACCACTCTTAATGTACACCAGCGAAGCCACACAGGTGAGGGCCCTTTCCGTTGTACAGAGTGCGGCAAAGGTTTTTCTGTGAAAGGAAACCTTGTTACGCACCAGAGAATTCACACGGGGGAGCGCCCCTATTCATGTTCAGACTGCGGGAAATCTTTCAGACAGAATCAAGCCTTCGTTAGACACCAGAGAATGCACACTGATAAGCGTCCTTTCTCATGCTGAGTGTGCGGGAAATGTTTAATTCAGAAAGGACGTTTTGTTAAACACCAGCGAACTCACAGCAGATGTTTTTTTTTCCTGGAGTGTGGGAAAAGTTTTACAGCTAAAAGAAGTCTAATTAGACATCAGAGAGACGTTCCTGCTCATTCTTTCGTATGATGGATTTTATCAGGTGGAACTGTTCAGTCCATAGAACAACTGGAGGATAAACTCATTTATAAAGGGGGCTTCATCCCGGGATCAGTGATATTTCATTTATATCTGAAGTCTGATGGGTCATGTCTTCTTTCGGCATCATCTATGTCTTGGAGGCTCTGATGGTGAGACATCTCCTAATCCTTGTCTTTTAGGCACAGGTCGTTTTAAAGGGCCACACCTCCAGAAATGTGTTGTACGTGTTTTATTGAATTCACCCCGATGTGTGTTCTGGCAATGTAAGACTCCGGAAGAGACCGGATCTGATGAGAGCTGCCTATCCTTCCCTCGTACTTTCATTCCCCGGTGATAGGATTCGGCAGAAGTGAAAGTGAAAGTTACAATCTGTGCTGGTCGGGGCTGATCACTCGGATCTGGGCTCTACTCTTCAGTTTGGTTTTCATTGTATTATAAATAATAAAAGGCTGTTTTTGTTGTTTTTTTATTATATCTTTTTTTAATTTTCTTTTTTTTATTCATTATTGATTCCGTTTTTTTTGTTTATTGATCAAAAGCAAAAGATCCCGGAGCCGGGCGCATAGACCTTAGTGTAGTATCACAACATCATTTTAATACTATTGGAGCCGGTCACACTACAGGGAGAGTGCGGTGGAGTTGGTGATCGCAGTCCTCGACAGTAGGACTCCATGTACGGGGCTCCGGGGACGGGAGAGCGCGCCCTGTGGTCTATCCCGTCACCAGGGTCAGAAGACGGCCCGGGGGAATCTAGAGGCATCTGATAACCAATAGCTGCCTCTGTCTCATTTCCACTTTTACAGGAAGTCACCTCTGTTCTCTTTCAGGGGTCAGGCCTTGTTAGGCGACGCGTTTCGGAGGCGTGTCCTCTGTTGTCTAAAGAAGTAGGTCACATTGGAAGCTAAATATGGGGGCGGGAACATAGAATTGCACCGTGTGCACGTTGATAATCTATCGCTAAGTAGTCCCGGGCTGATTTTGAATTTGTACAAAAAGAGCCAAAGGGAGAGATGACCTCAGGAAAAGTGAGTTTATAGCCCCAAAAAGAATGACAGAAAATTATTGACGTCATCACGAAACCTGCAGACAAGGGGAGGAGCCATCACCATACACGACCATACAGCATCAAAACGTTGGTCATCCGACTCTTCTACATATCAGCTTCGGAAAAGTGCCCTCTGACAGCATGTAAAATGGATGTTTGAAATTACTTCTTGCCCACGCCCGTTATAAATAAAGTTATTCATAAAAAAGAGCGATCTTTTCTCTACAGAAGATCTGTGTGATACACCGTACTTTTATCACAGAGGTATTTACAGTGACCACCATTGTAACAGAGGTATTTACACTGACCACCAATGTAACAGAGGAATGTACACTGACCTCCAATGTAACAGAGGAATTTACACTGACCTCCAATGTAACAGAGGAATTTACACTGACCTCCAATGTAACAGTGGAATTTACACTGACCGCCAATGTAACAGAGGAATTTACACTGACCTCTAATGTAACAGAGGAATTTACACTGACCTCCAATGTAACAGAGGAATTTACACTGACCTCCAATGTAACAGAGGAATTTACACTGACCTCCAATGTAACAGAGGTATTTACACTGACCTCTAATGTAACAGAGGAATTTACACTGACCTCCAATGTAACAGAGGTATTTACACTGACCTCCAATGTAACAGAGGTATTTACACTGACCTCCAATGTAACAGAGGTATTTACACTGACCTCCAATGTAACAGAGGTATTTACACTGACCTCCAATGTAACAGAGGTATTTACACTGACCTCCAATGTAACAGAGGTATTTACACTGACCTCCAATGTAACAGAGGTATTTACACTGACCTCCAATGTAACAGAGGTATTTACACTGACCTCCAATGTAACAGAGGTATTTACACTGACCTCCAATGTAACAGAGGTATTTACACTGACCTCCAATGTAACAGAGGTATTTACACTGACCTCCAATGTAACAGAGGTATTTACACTGACCTCCAATGTAACAGAGGTATTTACACTGACCTCCAATGTAACAGAGGTATTTACACTGACCTCCAATGTAACAGAGGTATTTACACTGACCTCCAATGTAACAGAGGTATTTACACTGACCTCCAATGTAACAGAGGTATTTACACTGACCTCCAATGTAACAGAGGTATTTACACTGACCTCCAATGTAACAGAGGTATTTACACTGACCTCCAATGTAACAGAGGTATTTACACTGACCTCCAATGTAACAGAGGTATTTACACTGACCTCCAATGTAACAGAGGTATTTACACTGACCTCCAATGTAACAGAGGTATTTACACTGACCTCCAATGTAACAGAGGTATTTACACTGACCTCCAATGTAACAGAGGTATTTACACTGACCTCCAATGTAACAGAGGTATTTACACTGACCTCCAATGTAACAGAGGTATTTACACTGACCTCCAATGTAACAGAGGTATTTACACTGACCTCCAATGTAACAGAGGTATTTACACTGACCTCCAATGTAACAGAGGTATTTACACTGACCTCCAATGTAACAGAGGTATTTACACTGACCTCCAATGTAACAGAGGTATTTACACTGACCTCCAATGTAACAGAGGTATTTACACTGACCTCCAATGTAACAGAGGTATTTACACTGACCTCCAATGTAACAGAGGTATTTACACTGACCTCCAATGTAACAGAGGTATTTACACTGACCTCCAATGTAACAGAGGAATTTACACTGACCTCCAATGTAACAGAGGTATTTACACTGACCTCCAATGTAACAGAGGTATTTACACTGACCTCCAATGTAACAGAGGTATTTACACTGACCTCCAATGTAACAGAGGTATTTACACTGACCTCCAATGTAACAGAGGTATTTACACTGACCTCCAATGTAACAGAGGTATTTACACTGACCTCCAATGTAACAGAGGTATTTACACTGACCTCCAATGTAACAGAGGTATTTACACTGACCTCCAATGTAACAGAGGTATTTACACTGACCTCCAATGTAACAGAGGTATTTACACTGACCTCCAATGTAACAGAGGTATTTACACTGACCTCCAATGTAACAGAGGTATTTACACTGACCTCCAATGTAACAGAGGTATTTACACTGACCTCCAATGTAACAGAGGTATTTACACTGACCTCCAATGTAACAGAGGTATTTACACTGACCTCCAATGTAACAGAGGTATTTACACTGACCTCCAATGTAACAGAGGTATTTACACTGACCTCCAATGTAACAGAGGTATTTACACTGACCTCCAATGTAACAGAGGTATTTACACTGACCTCCAATGTAACAGAGGTATTTACACTGACCTCCAATGTAACAGAGGTATTTACACTGACCTCCAATGTAACAGAGGTATTTACACTGACCTCCAATGTAACAGAGGTATTTACACTGACCTCCAATGTAACAGAGGTATTTACACTGACCTCCAATGTAACAGAGGTATTTACACTGACCTCCAATGTAACAGAGGTATTTACACTGACCTCCAATGTAACAGAGGTATTTACACTGACCTCCAATGTAACAGAGGTATTTACACTGACCTCCAATGTAACAGAGGTATTTACACTGACCTCCAATGTAACAGAGGTATTTACACTGACCTCCAATGTAACAGAGGTATTTACACTGACCTCCAATGTAACAGAGGTATTTACACTGACCTCCAATGTAACAGAGGAATTTACACTGACCTCCAATGTAACAGAGGTATTTACACTGACCTCCAATGTAACAGAGGTATTTACACTGACCTCCAATGTAACAGAGGTATTTACACTGACCTCCAATGTAACAGAGGTATTTACACTGACCTCCAATGTAACAGAGGTATTTACACTGACCTCCAATGTAACAGAGGTATTTACACTGACCTCCAATGTAACAGAGGTATTTACACTGACCTCCAATGTAACAGAGGTATTTACACTGACCTCCAATGTAACAGAGGTATTTACACTGACCTCCAATGTAACAGAGGTATTTACACTGACCTCCAATGTAACAGAGGTATTTACACTGACCTCCAATGTAACAGAGGTATTTACACTGACCTCCAATGTAACAGAGGTATTTACACTGACCTCCAATGTAACAGAGGTATTTACACTGACCTCCAATGTAACAGAGGTATTTACACTGACCTCCAATGTAACAGAGGTATTTACACTGACCTCCAATGTAACAGAGGTATTTACACTGACCTCCAATGTAACAGAGGTATTTACACTGACCTCCAATGTAACAGAGGTATTTACACTGACCTCCAATGTAACAGAGGTATTTACACTGACCTCCAATGTAACAGAGGTATTTACACTGACCTCCAATGTAACAGAGGTATTTACACTGACCTCCAATGTAACAGAGGTATTTACACTGACCTCCAATGTAACAGAGGTATTTACACTGACCTCCAATGTAACAGAGGTATTTACACTGACCTCCAATGTAACAGAGGTATTTACACTGACCTCCAATGTAACAGAGGTATTTACACTGACCTCCAATGTAACAGAGGTATTTACACTGACCTCCAATGTAACAGAGGTATTTACACTGACCTCCAATGTAACAGAGGTATTTACACTGACCTCCAATGTAACAGAGGTATTTACACTGACCTCCAATGTAACAGAGGTATTTACACTGACCTCCAATGTAACAGAGGAATTTACACTGACCTCCAATGTAACAGAGGTATTTACACTGACCTCCAATGTAACAGAGGTATTTACACTGACCTCCAATGTAACAGAGGTATTTACACTGACCTCCAATGTAACAGAGGTATTTACACTGACCTCCAATGTAACAGAGGTATTTACACTGACCTCCAATGTAACAGAGGTATTTACACTGACCTCCAATGTAACAGAGGTATTTACACTGACCTCCAATGTAACAGAGGTATTTACACTGACCTCCAATGTAACAGAGGTATTTACACTGACCTCCAATGTAACAGAGGTATTTACACTGACCTCCAATGTAACAGAGGTATTTACACTGACCTCCAATGTAACAGAGGTATTTACACTGACCTCCAATGTAACAGAGGTATTTACACTGACCTCCAATGTAACAGAGGTATTTACACTGACCTCCAATGTAACAGAGGTATTTACACTGACCTCCAATGTAACAGAGGTATTTACACTGACCTCCAATGTAACAGAGGTATTTACACTGACCTCCAATGTAACAGAGGTATTTACACTGACCTCCAATGTAACAGAGGTATTTACACTGACCTCCAATGTAACAGAGGTATTTACACTGACCTCCAATGTAACAGAGGTATTTACACTGACCTCCAATGTAACAGAGGTATTTACACTGACCTCCAATGTAACAGAGGTATTTACACTGACCTCCAATGTAACAGAGGTATTTACACTGACCTCCAATGTAACAGAGGTATTTACACTGACCTCCAATGTAACAGAGGTATTTACACTGACCTCCAATGTAACAGAGGTATTTACACTGACCTCCAATGTAACAGAGGTATTTACACTGACCTCCAATGTAACAGAGGTATTTACACTGACCTCCAATGTAACAGAGGTATTTACACTGACCTCCAATGTAACAGAGGTATTTACACTGACCTCCAATGTAACAGAGGTATTTACACTGACCTCCAATGTAACAGAGGAATTTACACTGACCTCCAATGTAACAGAGGTATTTACACTGACCTCCAATGTAACAGAGGTATTTACACTGACCTCCAATGTAACAGAGGTATTTACACTGACCTCCAATGTAACAGAGGTATTTACACTGACCTCCAATGTAACAGAGGTATTTACACTGACCTCCAATGTAACAGAGGTATTTACACTGACCTCCAATGTAACAGAGGTATTTACACTGACCTCCAATGTAACAGAGGTATTTACACTGACCTCCAATGTAACAGAGGTATTTACACTGACCTCCAATGTAACAGAGGTATTTACACTGACCTCCAATGTAACAGAGGTATTTACACTGACCTCCAATGTAACAGAGGTATTTACACTGACCTCCAATGTAACAGAGGTATTTACACTGACCTCCAATGTAACAGAGGTATTTACACTGACCTCCAATGTAACAGAGGTATTTACACTGACCTCCAATGTAACAGAGGTATTTACACTGACCTCCAATGTAACAGAGGTATTTACACTGACCTCCAATGTAACAGAGGTATTTACACTGACCTCCAATGTAACAGAGGTATTTACACTGACCTCCAATGTAACAGAGGTATTTACACTGACCTCCAATGTAACAGAGGTATTTACACTGACCTCCAATGTAACAGAGGTATTTACACTGACCTCCAATGTAACAGAGGTATTTACACTGACCTCCAATGTAACAGAGGTATTTACACTGACCTCCAATGTAACAGAGGTATTTACACTGACCTCCAATGTAACAGAGGAATTTACACTGACCTCCAATGTAACAGAGGAATTTACACTGACCTCCAATGTAACAGAGGAATTTACACTGACCTCCAATGTAACAGAGGAATTTACACTGACCTCCAATGTAACAGAGGAATTTACACTGACCTCCTATGTAACGGAGGTATTTACACTGACCTCCAATGTAACAGAGGAATTTACACTGACCTCGAATGTAACAGAGGAATGTACACTGACCTCCAATGTAAAAGAGGAATGTACACTGACCTCCAATGTAACAGAGGAATTTTCAATTGTACATAAGATGTGGGCGGGCTGGGCTGAGCTAGTGAAAGGCTCGGCCACCCTGACTCCTAGTCTATCTTAGGACATTTCCCCGAGACACAGACTAGGAGGGGCAGGGGGAACAAAAAGCCGGACTGTCCTGGCTAATTCAGGAACTATAAATGTCTGTCATCAATAATACTGAAATATATACAATAAACTGCAGTATTTACATCCAACACTAGGTGGCGATCTCACTTAGATTGCACACACAGGAAGTGATGTAATGTAAACACAGGATGTGATATAAGAGTATAAACAGGAAGTACCGGGCAAAAGACGAGTTGGAGGAAGTAGAGAGGAGACATTACCGGTGCTGTCAGCACAGGGGGTAATAAGATATTATTATATATGTACACCCAGTAACCCCTCCCCCCGTCATGTCCGTCCTCGTCCTTCATAGTCACTGTGATGTCTCTTATAGTTGTAGAATATTGTACGGTGCTACTCATCCATTAGTGTTAAAAGTTTAGAGTTTTTGATTCTGGGATACGGTCCAGGAACAGACAAGGGGCGTGTCTGGGTGGTGACGGGAGAGGTGAGCGGTGCCGGGGATTCTGGGACATGATCCAGGAACAGACAAGGGGCGTGTCTGGGTGGTGACGGGAGAGGTGAGCGGTGCCGGTTCCTATAAGGTGTCGGGATGTCTCTGTCTATCTCTCCGTGGGGGTGGTGACTGTATCATTGTGTGTGTCAGGTTCCTATAAGGTGTCGGGATGTCTCTGTCTATCTCTCCATGGAGGAGTGGGAGTATCTAGAAGGACACCGGGATCTCTACAAGGACGTGGTGATGGAGAATGCCCCGCCCCTCACATCACCGGGTAAGAGGAGAGAGCAGTACGGAGACTCCGCCTACATCACCCATCATCTGATACACAGATAGAAACACAGTATTCAGTCAGTGTGTGTGTTTCCTACAGATGGATCCAGTAAGAGGAACCCACCAGAGAGATGTCCCCGTCCTCTGTATTCCCGGGATCCCACCCAGGAACATCTCACCCTCCCCCACCATGATCAGGTAGGTGGGACTGAAGGACAGCAGGTATGAAATCATTCTAAAGTATGAGAGGATATTCTTCTGTGTAATCTCTTTACAAATGTGTTCTGTCATCTTTGGGGTTTAGGTTGAAGAAAGGAAAGACTTCAAAGTTAAGGTGGAAGTGGAAGAAGAAGAGATGTTTGTTAGGGGAACCCAGCAGCCTTTGGAGAAGGGTAGTTCTCTGTATTCCCGGGATTCCACACAGGAAGATCTCACCATCCAGGTGAAATAATAGATAATAGGGGATACACTATGACCTCCTCATTATCTATGGTGTTACATCTGATCTCATTGTTCTCCATATACAGAGTGAGTGTGATAATGATGTTAAAGAAGAGATAAAAGAGGAGGAGGAGGAGCTTGGTGTGATGGAGGAGTTTCTAGGACAGAAAGACCCCTTCAAGGACGTCAAGGAGCCATTCCGTGACACAAACCCACCAGAGAGATGTCCCCGTCATCTGTATTCCCGGGATTCCACACAGGAAGATCTCACCGTCCCTCACCATGATCAGGTAGGTGGGACTCTGTGTATAGAACACAGAGATGACTCTGAACTGAAGAGGACATCTGGTCACATTCTGGTACTTATACTGCTTGGTTAACAAAACACATTTAAAGGGTAATTCCAATCTCCCACCAATTGCAATTGCCCCAACAAATTTGGCCCTTCTGGCCCCCTACTAGTCATACCTTTGGGGAAAACCACCATTCCCCTCACCTGACCAATGATTAGAACCTTTCCCGCACAATGTATGACGAGCAGAAGGGACCAATTGGTAGGGGCAGTTGGTGGGAACCTGGGATTACGCTTTTATGATGTATTCATGAGTACAGAGCTGCGTTCCTTTGTGTCTTTTCTGAAAGACACGGTGCTGTTCTTTGCTCCTGTAGGGTCCTGATTATACCCCGAAGGTGGCGAGATCTTTGGCCCCTTGGGCTCACAGGATATAGGCACGTCACCTACTCTGAAATGTGCAGGGCATTCCTTTTCTATCTCCCCGGAGTTCAGCTTTATGAGATGTTTTCTATTATTTTGGGGTTTAGGGTGAAGAACGGAACAATATAAAAGCTGAGGTTAAAGAGGAAGAAGTGGAGACGTATGTGGGGGGTGACCGGCCGTCCACGGGGGAGGTCGGGATGATGATGAAAAGTGATCAGGATGACATTTCTCTACCGATCAACACAAGTAAGTAACAGACACCATGGAGGGAACAGCCGCCAATTAGACATTGGATGGAAGGTCATACAAGCAGGAGTGAGATTCAATCACATAATGACATTAGAGGGAGGAGATACTGTACACCATATGAAGGTCCATCTCCATTCCTCAATATAACGTCATGTGACCAACAAATGAGGAGGAGATACTGTACACCATATGAAGGTCCATCTCCATCCCCCATAGCGGTCATGAATGAACAGTACAATGGTCTCCTGGGGGTCAGAGGTGTTTTGGGGGTTTTGTCTCCTTTATCTGGTTGGTTTTCATATTTTGGGGTTACAATTGGACCCAATTCCATGCCAGAGCTCTGTGATGACTTCTAGACCAACATACATGACTCTGATTACTGACGTGTGTAATAATTTCTCTCCAGCAGATGGATGTGATGTCAGGAATACCTCGGAGAGACATCTTATATTATCTGCTGATTGTAAGTCAGAAGATAATGTCATCACACAGGATTCTCCAGGAATGAATCTATTCTCTTGCATGGTGATTGAGAAATCTTTCACTGAAAACAAAAACATTTTAAAACACCAGATAATTCACACTGATGAGCCTCCTTATTCCTGTTCAGAGTGCGGGAAATATTTTACTCAGAAGGGAAACCTGCTTCAACACCAGAGACTTCACACCGGTGAGCGTCCTTATAAGTGTTCAGAGTGTGGGAAAAGTTTCACTCAGAAAGGAAGCCTTGCTAAACACCAGAGAATTCACACAGGTGAGCGGCCATTTTGCTGTTCAGAGTGCGGAAAATGTTATGCACGGAATGCTTGTCTTCGTTTACACCAGAGAATTCACACGTGTGAGCGTCCTTATTCATGTTCAGAGTGCGGGAAATCTTTCACTGAGAAATCAGTACTTGTTCAACACCAAAGAATTCACACAGGTGAGCGTCCTTATTCATGTTCAGAGTGCGGGAAACCTTTCACTCAGAAGGGACAACTTCTTCAACACCAGAGACTTCACAGAGTTGATCATCCTTATTCATGTTCACAGTGTGGAAAAAGTTTCACTCAGAAAGGCAGCCTTGCCAAACACCAGAGAATTCACACAGGTGAGCGGCCTTTTTGCTGTTCAGAGTGTGGGAAAAGTTTTGCACTGAAAACTTGTCTTCTTTCACACCAGAGAATTCACACGTGTGAGCGTCCTTATTCCTGTTCAGAGTGCGGGAAAACTTTCACTCAGAAAGCAGTACTTGTTCAGCACCAAAGAATTCACACAGGTGAGCGTCCTTATTCTTGTAAAGAGTGTGGGAAAAGTTTCATTCAGAATGGAGCCCTTCTTCAACACCAGAGAATTCACACAGGGGAGCGTCCTTATTCATGTTCAGAGTGTGGGAAAAGCTTCACTCGGAAAGGAAGCCTTGCGGCCCATCAGAGAATTCACACAGGTGAGCGTCCTTATTCATGTTCAGAGTGCGGGAAAACTTTTGCACATAATCAAGCCTTTGTTACACACCAACGAATTCACACTGGTAAGCGTTCCTTGTCCTGTTGAGCGTGTGGGAAATGTTTCATTCAGAAAGGAAGTGGTGTTAAACAGCAGAGAACCCACACCGGTGAGGGACCTATTTTCATATCAGGAGTGCGGGAAAATACAGATAAAAGAAGTCTAATTAGACATCAGAGAGACGTTCCTGCTCATTCTTTCGTATGATGGAATTTAGCAGGTGGAACTGTTCAGTCCATAGAACAACTGGAGGATAAACTCATTTATAAAGGGGGCTTCATCCCGGGATCAGTGATATTTCATCTATAGGTGAAGTCTGATGGGTCAAGTCTTCTCTTGGCGTTGGCAGTGTCTTGGAGACTCCGATGGTGGGACATTTCTTTATCAATTAGGCGCAGGTCGTTATAAAGGGCCACACCTCCAGAAAAGTGTTGTACGTGTTTTATTGAATGCACCCCGATGTGTGTTCTGGAGACTTTACATCATTGCAATGTAAAACTCCGGAAGAGACCGGATCTGATAAGAGCTGCATATCGTTCCCTCACACATTCATTCCCGGTGATAGGATTCTCCAGAAGTGAAAGTGAAAGTTACAATCTGCGCTGTGAGCGGCTGATCACTCGGATCTGGGATCTTCCCTTCAGATTGGATTTCATTCTATTATAAATAATTAAAAACTTTTCAAATGTTTTTGTTGTTTGTTATTATGTTTTTGTCATTTTAACTGAAATCTTATCTTTTTTCTAATCTTCTCTTTTAATTACTTCTTACTGAGTCCATTGTATAGTGATGATGATGATGATGATGATGATATTCCTAGAACGACGGAGAAATGCATGAAGTACAATGTAGCTCACGTTTCCCACGAAGTTCCGCATCACAAACATTTCTGATATAATCCTGTGCAGGTATGAATGATGTAAGTGGGCGGAGTCACCTGTATCTGAAGGGACCGCAACCCAAACAGGGGGGGGGGGAACCCAGTGCCCTTCCAGGACCCAAACCTGTTGTCCCGTATATTCTCTCCCTCCCCAACCTTGTGATGGTGGAGGCAACAGTAAAGACAATGGGCTCGGGAGCAACCATCTACATTTTGAGGTCGTTTCCCGGGCTTCAGCCTGTGCTCTACTACAACCTTACAATATTGACCACTACAACCTTACAATATTGGCCACTACAACCTTACAATATTGGCCACTACAACCTTACAATACTGGCCACTACAACCTTACAATACTGGCCAATACAACCTTACAATATTGGCCAATACAACCTTACAATATTGGCCACTACAACCTTACAAAATTGGCCAATGCAACCTTACAATATTGGCCACTACAACCTTACAATATTGGCCACTACAACCTTACAATATTGGCCACTACAACCTTACAATATTGGCCAATGCAACCTTACAATATTGGCCACTACAACCTTAAAATATTAGCCACTATAACCTTACAATACTGGCCACTACAACCTTACAATATTGGCTACTACAAACTTACAACATTGGCCACTACAAACTTACAACATTGGCCACTACAACCTTACAATATTGGCTACTACAACCTTACAATATTGGCCTCTACAACCTTAAAAAATTGGCCACTACAACCTTACAATATTGGCCACTACAACCTTACAAAATTGGCCACTACAACCTTACAATATTGGCCAATACAACCTTACAATATTGGCCAATACAACCGTACAATATTGGCCACTACAACCTTACAATATCGGAGTGCCAGGAACCATTCGGTCACCCTGAGGTTCATCCCCTCACTCTGTTCCACCCATGTTTAGAAACAAGCCTAAACCTTCTCCCCAATAGGTACTATGTCAGTGACTACAAGGCCCACTTTACGGCCAAGCACTCCCATTGTCATATAGTATACTGTAGTTTTTCAGCCGCGGTCAATTTCCGACAGAGGAAGACTAGAGGATGCTCCTCACCATGGATGACTTGTGATGGAACAGCTCCTAGTCCCCCATTAGAAGTATCACTCTGGGCAAGAAATTCTTTTTGAAAAGTCTGGGGCTACCAAGACAGGGTGTTGGCACTGTGATGTGAGCTCCAGGAAGACCTCCGTGTCCCACTCAATCATGACCAACTTCTGACCCTTAGGTCAGTCAGTGTAGCGGCCAGGGTGGCAAAGTTGGGTACAAACCTCCTGTAGTACCCTATGCCCAGGAATGCACGTACCTGCTTCTTTGTGAGGGGGGCAGGACAGGTCTGTGTGGCCTCCACCTTGCTAACTTGTAGCCCTCTTCCCAAGATATTTCTCCTCCATTCCCAAAGCAAATTTTTTGGGGTTCACAGTAAATTCTACTTTCCACAAGGAGTCTAACACTGCCTGGGCTTTAGGCAGATGGGATTCCCAGTCTCTACCAAAAAAATCACAATGTCGTCCAGATACACAGAGAGATAGTCCTAGTGAGGCCGTAAAGTCCTATCCATCTCTGGCTGGAGTGGTCTGTAGTCCAGAAGGTATTCTGTGTACTGAAAGCTCCCCCTCCTGGGGTTGAGAAGGCTGCTTTCTCTCTGGCAGCCTTACTTCAAGTTGTCTGCCATTTCCCCTAGGTATTATTATTATTATACAGGATTTATAGAGCGCCAACAGTTTGCGCAGCGCTTTACAATGTAAGGAAGACATTACAATCACAATACAATTCAAGACAAGATGGTAAGGAGGGCCCCGCCCCTGAGGGCTTACAATCTTAAAGAGGAGGGGGAGGTGATACATGAGGAGGTAGCTGTGTGGGGATGAATTGTTAAGAACGTGATGGTTGAGTGGTTAGGTTGAGGTGGGATCGGCTTCCCTGAAGAGATCAGTCTTAAGGGATCGCCTAAAGGCAGTCAGAGTGGGAGATAGACGGACAGGTTGGGGTAGAGATTTCCAGAGGATGGGGGAGACTGTAGAGATGCCCTGGATGGGAGGAGTTGACAAGGGAGCTGTAAAGCAGATGTTCCAAGAACTCCTTGCTTAGGAGGTACAGAGGGTCAAGGACACGCCTTCTGAGGGAGGCACACACCACAGGTACAGTATGCCAAGTCTGGTATCTATAGAAAGGTAACGTCATAACGAGCGATGATCTATGGTTGTTCAAGTGGTAGCACGTGGATGCATAAAAACTGTGGCTGCTTTTGTCTGACTTACATTTTGGGTAGGGCCAGGAAAGGAATCCTAAAGCGCTTCAGCTCTCCTGTCTCACTCCTTTTGGACTTTTCTGATTGGGCGGAGAGCTGGCTTAGTGACACCCTCTCAGAGGGCCCACAAAAAGCTGCTGCAGGAGGCAGCGAGAGCTCTCGTATCACATCGGGAAAAGACCATCTGACCACGTTACTTTGAGAGAGCTCATCCCAGATCCCTTTTCTGTTTCATTGTCTGTATTCCGCTGGAACCCATAGAATCCATTTCATCCTCATTTTTCCTGTTTTTGTTTTGTTGTTGTATTATTTGTCTCTTTTATGTGTATTTTTTCTGCACCTTTTTGTACTAAAAACAGTCTCAACACTCTGAGAATTTAAAGTATCCTCGTCTCTTGTGTGCTACGCTATTGTAGAACCTGTTATATTCCTGTCTGGAGGGGACAGTGGGCATCACAGCCATTGCTTAAAGGAGAACTATGAGTTGAGTGATTTTCACTCACCTCATAATCTGAGCCGACCTGTGACAATGAGCCTGTCGCAGGTCGGCTCAGTAGATCGGGAGGTGAGCGAACACATACTGGCGCTCGCTCACTTCTCGATCTATCCCTGCAGAGAGCCGTGACAGGGGAGTGACTAGATTCTCCCCTCCCTGCTCCGATCCTCCAGCGCTGACTGGCGGAACGGACGGGGGAGGGGGCGGGTACAGCTGGCTCTGCCTCTAGATAAGAAAGAGCCAGCTGTCAGTCACGCAGCTGGGCGGATCCAGACAGAATTGTGGGGATCTGTTCCGGCTGCGGCGGCCTCATTATACCGCGAGCTGTAGCTCCCTATATACTGAGCTTTGGGTGACGGGAGGACGCTAGTTTGTGTCCTCCCGTTACCCTTAGGAGAACTATGGGGAAAAGCCTTAACCCCATAGTTCTCCAAGTCTTGAATTGTCACAGAATTTTCTGGAAAGGGGTGTATGTTTCCGTTATGACACTTGGTGGCAGCTATTGTGTTTTGTGTGTGTGTAAAGGGTTAACTGTGGAGTTAACCAATCCCAAGAGATGACCGCTCTGAGTCTGCCGGCCTGAGATTGCTGTCCCATGGGCTTGGAAAAACTCTGCGCGGGGTGGGGCTGAGAGTGGTATCCTCGCGTCTTGGTGGCAGCACAGTAGGATTGCACACACGTCGTCACCTTCTGGTGGCAGTACAATGGGATCGGACCTGCTGTTCTGTCACAAAGGTCAGCGATGCCACGGCCATGCGCATAAAAGGACCCCCTCCGGAGGACTGCGCATTCCATGGGCTCCTCCTGTAGAAGAAACTGCGCCCAGGTGTGGCCCCAGAAGCGACGCCGCTAGCATTGTTCATCCCCAGTTTTTTCGAGTAGGGACAGAGCTCTGTGGAGCCAAAGAAGACTTTTGACCTTCTATGATGCTGATTCCTGGGCTCCGTGGGACTTCCGGTTGAAGCTGCA
>NW_017308608.1:61867-97076 GCF_000935625.1 Nanorana parkeri | reverse complement strand
CTACAACCTTACAATATTGGCCTCTACAACCTTACAATATTGGCCACTACAACCTTACAATATTGGCCACTACAACCTTACAATATTGGCCACTACAACCTTACAAAATTGGCCACTACAACCTTACAAAATTGGCCACTACAACCTTAAAATATTGGCTACTACAACCTTACAATATTGGCCTCTACAACCTTAAAAAATTGGCCACTACAACCTTACAATATTGGCCACTACAACCTTACAAAATTGGCCACTACAACCTTACAATATTGGCCAATACAACCTTACAATATTGGCCAATACAACCGTACAATATTGGCCACTACAACCTTACAATATCGGAGTGCCAGGAACCATTCGGTCACCCTGAGGTTCATCCCCTCACTCTGTTCCACCCATGTTTAGAAACAAGCCTAAACCTTCTCCCCAATAGGTACTATGTCAGTGACTACAAGGCCCACTTTACGGCCAAGCACTCCCATTGTCATATAGTATACTGTAGTTTTTCAGCCGCGGTCAATTTCCGACAGAGGAAGACTAGAGGATGCTCCTCACCATGGATGACTTGTGATGGAACAGCTCCTAGTCCCCCATTAGAAGTATCACTCTGGGCAAGAAATTCTTTTTGAAAAGTCTGGGGCTACCAAGACAGGGTGTTGGCACTGTGATGTGAGCTCCAGGAAGACCTCCGTGTCCCACTCAATCATGACCAACTTCTGACCCTTAGGTCAGTCAGTGTAGCGGCCAGGGTGGCAAAGTTGGGTACAAACCTCCTGTAGTACCCTATGCCCAGGAATGCACGTACCTGCTTCTTTGTGAGGGGGGCAGGACAGGTCTGTGTGGCCTCCACCTTGCTAACTTGTAGCCCTCTTCCCAAGATATTTCTCCTCCATTCCCAAAGCAAATTTTTTGGGGTTCACAGTAAATTCTACTTTCCACAAGGAGTCTAACACTGCCTGGGCTTTAGGCAGATGGGATTCCCAGTCTCTACCAAAAAAATCACAATGTCGTCCAGATACACAGAGAGATAGTCCTAGTGAGGCCGTAAAGTCCTATCCATCTCTGGCTGGAGTGGTCTGTAGTCCAGAAGGTATTCTGTGTACTGAAAGCTCCCCCTCCTGGGGTTGAGAAGGCTGCTTTCTCTCTGGCAGCCTTACTTCAAGTTGTCTGCCATTTCCCCTAGGTATTATTATTATTATACAGGATTTATAGAGCGCCAACAGTTTGCGCAGCGCTTTACAATGTAAGGAAGACATTACAATCACAATACAATTCAAGACAAGATGGTAAGGAGGGCCCCGCCCCTGAGGGCTTACAATCTTAAAGAGGAGGGGGAGGTGATACATGAGGAGGTAGCTGTGTGGGGATGAATTGTTAAGAACGTGATGGTTGAGTGGTTAGGTTGAGGTGGGATCGGCTTCCCTGAAGAGATCAGTCTTAAGGGATCGCCTAAAGGCAGTCAGAGTGGGAGATAGACGGACAGGTTGGGGTAGAGATTTCCAGAGGATGGGGGAGACTGTAGAGATGCCCTGGATGGGAGGAGTTGACAAGGGAGCTGTAAAGCAGATGTTCCAAGAACTCCTTGCTTAGGAGGTACAGAGGGTCAAGGACACGCCTTCTGAGGGAGGCACACACCACAGGTACAGTATGCCAAGTCTGGTATCTATAGAAAGGTAACGTCATAACGAGCGATGATCTATGGTTGTTCAAGTGGTAGCACGTGGATGCATAAAAACTGTGGCTGCTTTTGTCTGACTTACATTTTGGGTAGGGCCAGGAAAGGAATCCTAAAGCGCTTCAGCTCTCCTGTCTCACTCCTTTTGGACTTTTCTGATTGGGCGGAGAGCTGGCTTAGTGACACCCTCTCAGAGGGCCCACAAAAAGCTGCTGCAGGAGGCAGCGAGAGCTCTCGTATCACATCGGGAAAAGACCATCTGACCACGTTACTTTGAGAGAGCTCATCCCAGATCCCTTTTCTGTTTCATTGTCTGTATTCCGCTGGAACCCATAGAATCCATTTCATCCTCATTTTTCCTGTTTTTGTTTTGTTGTTGTATTATTTGTCTCTTTTATGTGTATTTTTTCTGCACCTTTTTGTACTAAAAACAGTCTCAACACTCTGAGAATTTAAAGTATCCTCGTCTCTTGTGTGCTACGCTATTGTAGAACCTGTTATATTCCTGTCTGGAGGGGACAGTGGGCATCACAGCCATTGCTTAAAGGAGAACTATGAGTTGAGTGATTTTCACTCACCTCATAATCTGAGCCGACCTGTGACAATGAGCCTGTCGCAGGTCGGCTCAGTAGATCGGGAGGTGAGCGAACACATACTGGCGCTCGCTCACTTCTCGATCTATCCCTGCAGAGAGCCGTGACAGGGGAGTGACTAGATTCTCCCCTCCCTGCTCCGATCCTCCAGCGCTGACTGGCGGAACGGACGGGGGAGGGGGCGGGTACAGCTGGCTCTGCCTCTAGATAAGAAAGAGCCAGCTGTCAGTCACGCAGCTGGGCGGATCCAGACAGAATTGTGGGGATCTGTTCCGGCTGCGGCGGCCTCATTATACCGCGAGCTGTAGCTCCCTATATACTGAGCTTTGGGTGACGGGAGGACGCTAGTTTGTGTCCTCCCGTTACCCTTAGGAGAACTATGGGGAAAAGCCTTAACCCCATAGTTCTCCAAGTCTTGAATTGTCACAGAATTTTCTGGAAAGGGGTGTATGTTTCCGTTATGACACTTGGTGGCAGCTATTGTGTTTTGTGTGTGTGTAAAGGGTTAACTGTGGAGTTAACCAATCCCAAGAGATGACCGCTCTGAGTCTGCCGGCCTGAGATTGCTGTCCCATGGGCTTGGAAAAACTCTGCGCGGGGTGGGGCTGAGAGTGGTATCCTCGCGTCTTGGTGGCAGCACAGTAGGATTGCACACACGTCGTCACCTTCTGGTGGCAGTACAATGGGATCGGACCTGCTGTTCTGTCACAAAGGTCAGCGATGCCACGGCCATGCGCATAAAAGGACCCCCTCCGGAGGACTGCGCATTCCATGGGCTCCTCCTGTAGAAGAAACTGCGCCCAGGTGTGGCCCCAGAAGCGACGCCGCTAGCATTGTTCATCCCCAGTTTTTTCGAGTAGGGACAGAGCTCTGTGGAGCCAAAGAAGACTTTTGACCTTCTATGATGCTGATTCCTGGGCTCCGTGGGACTTCCGGTTGAAGCTGCATTTTTTTGTGTACCTTTGCACCATCTTTACAAGCTGGTTCCCCGTCTCGGGGGTCTTCAGGGCTGACTCAGCGCTGAAGGTCGTCAGGCAGGGACCTCAGGTACTGAACCAACACGACCCATTCCACCATCCGGGGACTTGACAAGGCCTTTGGCTGCAGCCATTTCTTGACCAGCTGCACCAGGTCATTCATCCAGGACCTCGGCAACCGATCTGGACGATATCTTACGCGCGACGCAACGCTAAGGGTGTGAACGGTCACCGTTGCCTGGCATGGAAATCTGTGTTTTACGCGTTTTCGCCTGCGGAAAAAACGCTCAGGTGTGAACCGGGACTCTCCCGAAACACAGACTGGGGGCAGGGGAACAAAATCTGGGACTGTCTTGCCTAATCTGGGACAGTTGTACAGTATGTAAGGAGCTGGATGAATTTCAAACATAAGATAAACTGCAGCATTTGTATTGAACACACGGCGGTGATCTCACGTGGATCGAACAGACAGGAAGTGATGTAAGAGTACAAAAAAAAGAGGTTCCGGGTGAGAGGTGAGTTGGGAGGAAGTAGAGAGGAGACATTGCTGGGACTGGCAGCAGAGGAGGTATTAAGATATTATATTATATTTACACCCAGTAACCCTCCCCCCCCTGTCATGTCCGTCCTCGTCCTCCATGGTCACTGTGATGTCTGTTGTGGTTTATAGTTGTAGAATATTGTACCGTGTCAGCCATCCATTAGTGCCGAAAGTCGGAGTTTGTGATTCCGGGAACAAACAAGGGATGTGTCTGGGTGGTGACTGTATCATTGTGTGTGTCAGGTTCCTATAAGGTGTCAGGATCTCTCCATGGAGGAGTGGGAGTATCTAGAAGGACACCGGGATCTCTACAAGGACGTGGTGATGGAGAATGAGCCGCCCCTCACATCACCGGGTAAGAGGAGAGAGCAGTACGGAGGCTCCGCCTACATCCCCCATCATCTGATACACACATAGAAACAATGTATTCAGTCAGTGTGTGTGTTTCCTACAGATGGATCCAGTAAGAGGAACCCCCCAGAGAGATGTCCCCGTCCTCTGTATTCCCGGGACTCCTCCCAGGAAGATCTCACTGTCCTCCACCATGATCAGGTCAGTGGATGGAACGCAAAAGTAGACTATATGAGAATTATACTCTCCTATGTAGTCTCAGGCTTACATTTTAAAGAGGTTTTTGTTTCATACTCTTGGTTTAGGATGAAGAACAGTTGTATATGAAAGTTGAGGTTAAAGAGGAAGAAGAGGTGACACCTAGAATGGTTTATCAGCAGTCTATGGAAGAAGTTGGGATGATGGCCAGAATCAAGCAGGAGGAACCTTCTATAGTTATCAGCCCAGGTATAAGATTACTAAACACAGGAACAATTTTGGCATATGGAATGATGAGTGAGGATATGTAGATGTCACCTCATCTGGTAAGGTAAAGGAGAGAGCAGTACGGAGGGTCCACCTAGATCCCCCATCATCTGATACACACATAGAAACAATGTATTCAGTCAGTGTGTGTGTTTCCTACAGATGGATCCAGTAAGAGGAACCCACCAGAGAGATGTCCCCGTCCTCTGTATTCCCGGGATTCCACCCAGGAAGATCTCACCATCTCACATGAGGTGAAATAGAGAAATAATAGCTAATAGGGGATACTTTTTGACCTCTTCATTGTCTATGTAGTTACATCTGATCTCATTGTTCTCAATATTCAGGGTATAAACCAGAGTAAGTGTGATAATTCTGTTAAAGAAGAGATAAAAGAGGAGGAAGAGGTTGGAGTGATGGAGGATCTTTTAGAAGAACACAAAGTCCTCTTAAGATCCAGTAAGAGGAACCCACCAGAGAGATGTCCCCGTCCTCTGTATTCCCGGGATTCCACACAGGAAGACCTCACCATCCCTCACCATGATCAGGTAGGTGGGACTCGGTGTATAGAGCACAGAAGGTTCTCAGTTGACATTCTTTTCATGTTTTTGCTCTCCTTCCCTCGCTTTGCTTTCGGCTCCCCCTTGAAGTTTCACCCGGTTTTATTCTTCAAAGATCACTGTTTTCTGTGGATCTTGGGTCCAGCCATGAGACATCACGGGTCCTCTTTGTTGTGTTGTGTTGCAATGGTGGGCATGTGCTGAAAGACACGGTGCTGTTCTTTGCTCCTGGGGGGTCCAGGCTGGCATGATGATACGCCCACAGATGGCCAGGTACTGTATTTGGCCCCCCTGGGCTCACAGGATATAGGCAGGACACCTACCATGAAATGGGCAGGTCAGGAGACTCGATCGTGTCTTCTATCTCTCCCCGGAGTTCAGCTTTATGAGATGTTTTCTATTATTTTGGGGTTTAGGGTGAAGAACGGAACAATATAAAAGCTGAGGTTAAAGAGGAAGAAGTGGAGACGTATGTGGGGGGTGACCGGCCGTCCACGGAGGAGGTCGGGGTGATGATGAAAAGTGATCAGGATGACATTTCTCTACCGAGCAACACAAGTAAGTAACAGACACTATGGAGGGAACAGGTCACAGTTCTATGTCACTTCTGAGTAGAAGGTTCTGATCCCTTCCGCGGGCAGTTGTGTTGAGTTTTCTTTCCTGCCCTTAATGCGGCCACTTTAAAAAGAGCTCCGTGACCAAAGGAGAGATGGTCATGTGTGCAGTGTGGTGCTTGCTGGGAGAGGACACAAACATTCGGGGCGGACTATGTGAGGTTCTCTTTCTCCCCTGTTATGGACTGACTGATGTGGCTAGGCCTGAAGCCTAGGGGGCTACCCATGCCAAAGCTCTGTGATGACTTCTAGACCAACATACATGACTCTGATTACTGACGTGTGTAATAATTTCTCTCCAGCAGATGGATGTGATGTCAGGAATACCTCGGAGAGACATCTTATATTATCTGCTGATTGTAAGTCAGAAGATAATGTCATCACACAGGATTCTCCAGGAGTGAATCCAAACACACAAAATATACATCACAGACCTCACTGTTTGGAGACATCAATGGATCCCTCTGATCAGGGTGAATCTTCTGATCATTCACATACTATGACTGGAAATATCCATCTAAGATCTCACACTGCAAGAGATCCATCTAACCGCAAGGAATCCTCCTCACCCCATGAAGGAGATCACAGAGGTGAGGATCCATTCTCATGTTCAGTGTGTGGGGAATCTTTCACTACAAAAAAAAGCCTTTGTAGACACCAGAGAATTCATACGGGTGAGCGTCCTTATTCATGTTCAGAGTGCGGGGAAAGTTTCACTGAGAAAAGAAGCCTTGCTAAACACCAGAGAATTCACACGGTGGAGCGGCCTTTTTGCTGTTCAGAGTGCGGAAAATGTTATGCACAAAAAACTTGTCTTCTTTTACACCAGAGAATTCATACGCGTGAACGTCCTTATTCGTGTTCCGAGTGCGGGAAAACTTTCATTCAGAGAAACGTGCTTGTTCAGCACCAGAGAATTCACTCGGGTGAGCGTCCTTATTCGTGTTCAGAGTGTGGGAAAAGTTTTACTCGGAAAGGAAGCCTTGCTGCACACGAGAGAATTCACACAGGGGAGCGTCCTTATTCATGTTCAGACTGCGGGAAATCTTTTACATATAGTCAAGCCTTTGTTGCACACCAGACAACTCACACTGGCGAGCGTCCGTTGTCGTGCTGAAAGTGTGGGAAATGTTTCATTCAGAAGGGAAGTCGTGTTAAACGTGTGGGAAAATTTAAATTCAGAAAGGAAGTCTGAGTAAATACCAGAGAACCCACACCGGTGAGAGACCTTTGTTTTGGTATCCCGACTGCGCCAAACGTTTAACAGATAAAAGAAGTCTAATTAGACGTCAGAGAGACGTTCCTGCTCATTCTTTCGTATGGATTTTAGCGTTTGGAACTGTTCAGTCCAAAGAACAACTGGAGGATAAAATCATTTCTAAAGGGCTCCATCCCGGGATCAGTGATATTTCATTTATAGGTGAAGTCTGATGGGTCAAGTCTTCTATTGGCGTCGTCTATGTCTTGGAGACTCCGACGGTGGGACATTGCCTAATCCTTATCAATTAGGCACAGGGTGTTTTAAAGGGCCACTTCTCCCCGGAGTTCAGCTTTATGAGATGTTTTCTATTATTTTGGGGTTTAGGGTGAAGAACGGAACAATATAAAAGCTGAGGTTAAAGAGGAAGAAGTGGAGACGTATGTGGGGGGTGACCGGCCGTCCACGGAGGAGGTCGGGGTGATGATGAAAAGTGATCAGGATGACATTTCTCTACCGAGCAACACAAGTAAGTAACAGACACTATGGAGGGAACAGGTCACAGTTCTATGTCACTTCTGAGTAGAAGGTTCTGATCCCTTCCGCGGGCAGTTGTGTTGAGTTTTCTTTCCTGCCCTTAATGCGGCCACTTTAAAAAGAGCTCCGTGACCAAAGGAGAGATGGTCATGTGTGCAGTGTGGTGCTTGCTGGGAGAGGACACAAACATTCGGGGCGGACTATGTGAGGTTCTCTTTCTCCCCTGTTATGGACTGACTGATGTGGCTAGGCCTGAAGCCTAGGGGGCTACCCATGCCAAAGCTCTGTGATGACTTCTAGACCAACATACATGACTCTGATTACTGACGTGTGTAATAATTTCTCTCCAGCAGATGGATGTGATGTCAGGAATACCTCGGAGAGACATCTTATATTATCTGCTGATTGTAAGTCAGAAGATAATGTCATCACACAGGATTCTCCAGGAGTGAATCCAAACACACAAAATATACATCACAGACCTCACTGTTTGGAGACATCAATGGATCCCTCTGATCAGGGTGAATCTTCTGATCATTCACATACTATGACTGGAAATATCCATCTAAGATCTCACACTGCAAGAGATCCATCTAACCGCAAGGAATCCTCCTCACCCCATGAAGGAGATCACAGAGGTGAGGATCCATTCTCATGTTCAGTGTGTGGGGAATCTTTCACTACAAAAAAAAGCCTTTGTAGACACCAGAGAATTCATACGGGTGAGCGTCCTTATTCATGTTCAGAGTGCGGGGAAAGTTTCACTGAGAAAAGAAGCCTTGCTAAACACCAGAGAATTCACACGGTGGAGCGGCCTTTTTGCTGTTCAGAGTGCGGAAAATGTTATGCACAAAAAACTTGTCTTCTTTTACACCAGAGAATTCATACGCGTGAACGTCCTTATTCGTGTTCCGAGTGCGGGAAAACTTTCATTCAGAGAAACGTGCTTGTTCAGCACCAGAGAATTCACTCGGGTGAGCGTCCTTATTCGTGTTCAGAGTGTGGGAAAAGTTTTACTCGGAAAGGAAGCCTTGCTGCACACGAGAGAATTCACACAGGGGAGCGTCCTTATTCATGTTCAGACTGCGGGAAATCTTTTACATATAGTCAAGCCTTTGTTGCACACCAGACAACTCACACTGGCGAGCGTCCGTTGTCGTGCTGAAAGTGTGGGAAATGTTTCATTCAGAAGGGAAGTCGTGTTAAACGTGTGGGAAAATTTAAATTCAGAAAGGAAGTCTGAGTAAATACCAGAGAACCCACACCGGTGAGAGACCTTTGTTTTGGTATCCCGACTGCGCCAAACGTTTAACAGATAAAAGAAGTCTAATTAGACGTCAGAGAGACGTTCCTGCTCATTCTTTCGTATGGATTTTAGCGTTTGGAACTGTTCAGTCCAAAGAACAACTGGAGGATAAAATCATTTCTAAAGGGCTCCATCCCGGGATCAGTGATATTTCATTTATAGGTGAAGTCTGATGGGTCAAGTCTTCTATTGGCGTCGTCTATGTCTTGGAGACTCCGACGGTGGGACATTGCCTAATCCTTATCAATTAGGCACAGGGTGTTTTAAAGGGCCACACCGCCAGAAAAGTGTCGTACGTGTTTTATTGAATTCACCCCGATGGGTGTTCCGGAGACTTCTCATCACTGCAATGTAAAACCCCGGAAGAGACCGGATCTGATGAGAGCTTCATATCCTTTCCTCACACATTCATTCCCGGTGATAGGATTCCCCAGAAGTGAAAGTGAAAGTAACAATCTGCGCTGTGAGCGGCTGGTCGGGGCTGATCACTCAGATCTGGGATCTACTCTTCAGATTGTTTTGCCGTCATTATAAATAATAAAACGCTGTCCATGTTTTGTTGTTTTTTTTATTTTTTTATATTATTATTATTATTTTTTTTTCTTTCATTGTAACTGCGATATCACAGAAGATTGTCGGGGACTCAGGTGACCTTTAACTACATCCTGCCAATAAAGTGAGTTTCCTAAATTTCACCCAGCGTTCATAAATTTGGACCCAATAATAATAATAATAAATATCTATAGCCATGATGCACTGTGTTGCCAAAAGTATTGGCACACCCCTCCAAATCATTGGAATCTCATGGCGGGGCCTGCGATTGGACATTAGCTAGTGCCAGCTGATGACAAAGGCAAACATCATCAGAGCTAATGCAGTCTTAAGATTCACATAAACCAGGTGCACTGTTCCTTTAAATGTCAGTTTTGAATCCAATACAGTTTCTGCGTCTGCCCGCATTCTCCACCAGTTGTGAAGTTTTGAGGCTTTAGTTGGAACGGAGGACACGGGCCTCCCAGTAACGTAGCGCTTACTGAACGCAGCAGCAAAGCAACATAAACAGCCGTCTTCCATGACACACAAAAGATAATCTGCTCTCCTCAACACAAATAAACAATCTCAACAGCTTGTGCCTGCAAGAGGGATCAACAGTCCCAGGAGTTTGGGGTTCTGAGGATCCTCTGCATTCGAAAAACAGCCCTCACTGCTCACCTTTCCACCCACCATCTCTGCATACCACCATTAGCTCGTCTTTGTACTCTAAGTGGTAACCCCTTCTCTGCTCACCCTCGCTACCCACCTCTATGCTCACCATCACCCTCTCTACCCACCTCTCTGCTCACCATCACCCTCTCTACCCTCCTCTCTGCTCACCATCACCCTCTCTGCTCACCATCACCCTCTCTACCCACCACTCTGCTCTCCATCACCCTCTCTGCTCACCATCACTCCCTCTACCCTCCTCTCTGCTCACCATCACCCTCTTCACCCTCCTCTCTGCTCACCATTACCCTCTCTACCCACCACTCTGCTCACCATCACCCTCTCTACCCACCATCACTCCCTCTACCCACCTCTCTGCTCACCATCACCCTCTCTACCCTCCTCTCTGCTCACCATCACCTTCTCTACCCTCCTCTCTGCTCACCATCACCTTCTCTACCCTCCTCTCTGCTCACCATCACCTTCTCTACCCTCCTCTCTGCTCACCATCACCTTCTCTACCCTCCTCTCTGCTCACCATCACCTTCTCTACCCTCCTCTCTGCTCACCATCACCTTCTCTACCCTCCTCTCTGCTCACCATCACCTTCTCTACCCTCCTCTCTGCTCACCATCACCTTCTCTACCCTCCTCTCTGCTCACCATCACCTTCTCTACCCTCCTCTCTGCTCACCATCACCTTCTCTACCCTCCTCTCTGCTCACCATCACCTTCTCTACCCTCCTCTCTGCTCACCATCACCTTCTCTACCCTCCTCTCTGCTCACCATCACCTTCTCTACCCTCCTCTCTGCTCACCATCACCTTCTCTACCCTCCTCTCTGCTCACCATCACCTTCTCTACCCTCCTCTCTGCTCACCATCACCTTCTCTACCCTCCTCTCTGCTCACCATCACCTTCTCTACCCTCCTCTCTGCTCACCATCACCTTCTCTACCCTCCTCTCTGCTCACCATCACCTTCTCTACCCTCCTCTCTGCTCACCATCACCTTCTCTACCCTCCTCTCTGCTCACCATCACCTTCTCTACCCTCCTCTCTGCTCACCATCACCTTCTCTACCCTCCTCTCTGCTCACCATCACCTTCTCTACCCTCCTCTCTGCTCACCATCACCTTCTCTACCCTCCTCTCTGCTCACCATCACCTTCTCTACCCTCCTCTCTGCTCACCATCACCTTCTCTACCCTCCTCTCTGCTCACCATCACCTTCTCTACCCTCCTCTCTGCTCACCATCACCTTCTCTACCCTCCTCTCTGCTCACCATCACCTTCTCTACCCTCCTCTCTGCTCACCATCACCTTCTCTACCCTCCTCTCTGCTCACCATCACCTTCTCTACCCTCCTCTCTGCTCACCATCACCTTCTCTACCCTCCTCTCTGCTCACCATCACCTTCTCTACCCTCCTCTCTGCTCACCATCACCTTCTCTACCCTCCTCTCTGCTCACCATCACCTTCTCTACCCTCCTCTCTGCTCACCATCACCCTCTCTACCTGCCGCTCTGCTCACCATCACCCTCTCTACCCGCCTCTCTGCTCACCATCACCCTCTCTACCCACCCCTCTGCTCACCATCACCCTCTCTACCCACCCCTCTGCTCACCATCACCCTCTCTACCCACCCCTCTGCTCACCATCACCCTCTCTACCCACCCCTCTGCTCACCATCACCCTCTCTACCCACCCCTCTGCTCACCATCACCCTCTCTACCCACCCCTCTGCTCACCATCACCCTCTCTACCCACCCCTCTGCTCACCATCACCCTCTCTACCCACCCCTCTGCTCACCATCACCCTCTCTACCCACCCCTCTGCTCACCATCACCCTCTCTACCCACCCCTCTGCTCACCATCACCCTCTCTACCCACCCCTCTGCTCACCATCACCCTCTCTACCCACCCCTCTGCTCACCATCACCCTCTCTACCCACCCCTCTGCTCACCATCACCCTCTCTACCCACCCCTCTGCTCACCATCACCCTCTCTACCCACCCCTCTGCTCACCATCACCCTCTCTACCCACCCCTCTGCTCACCATCACCCTCTCTACCCACCCCTCTGCTCACCATCACCCTCTCTACCCACCCCTCTGCTCACCATCACCCTCTCTACCCACCC
Source organism: Nanorana parkeri (assembly GCF_000935625.1). Taxonomy (NCBI): domain Eukaryota; kingdom Metazoa; phylum Chordata; class Amphibia; order Anura; family Dicroglossidae; genus Nanorana; species Nanorana parkeri. The sequence continues at coordinate 84,916 of NW_017308608.1, read as the reverse complement.
CTCTGCTCACCATCACCCTCTCTACCCACCCCTCTGCTCACCATCACCCTCTCTACCCACCCCTCTGCTCACCATCACCCTCTCTACCCACCCCTCTGCTCACCATCACCCTCTCTACCCACCCCTCTGCTCACCATCACCCTCTCTACCCACCCCTCTGCTCACCATCACCCTCTCTACCCACCCCTCTGCTCACCATCACCCTCTCTACCCACCCCTCTGCTCACCATCACCCTCTCTACCCACCCCTCTGCTCACCATCACCCTCTCTACCCACCCCTCTGCTCACCATCACCCTCTCTACCCACCCCTCTGCTCACCATCACCCTCTCTACCCACCCCTCTGCTCACCATCACCCTCTCTACCCACCCCTCTGCTCACCATCACCCTCTCTACCCACCCCTCTGCTCACCATCACCCTCTCTACCCACCCCTCTGCTCACCATCACCCTCTCTACCCACCCCTCTGCTCACCATCACCCTCTCTACCCACCCCTCTGCTCACCATCACCCTCTCTACCCACCCCTCTGCTCACCATCACCCTCTCTACCCACCCCTCTGCTCACCATCACCCTCTCTACCCACCCCTCTGCTCACCATCACCCTCTCTACCCACCCCTCTGCTCACCATCACCCTCTCTACCCACCCCTCTGCTCACCATCACCCTCTCTACCCACCCCTCTGCTCACCATCACCCTCTCTACCCACCCCTCTGCTCACCATCACCCTCTCTACCCACCCCTCTGCTCACCATCACCCTCTCTACCCACCCCTCTGCTCACCATCACCCTCTCTACCCACCCCTCTGCTCACCATCACCCTCTCTACCCACCCCTCTGCTCACCATCACCCTCTCTACCCACCCCTCTGCTCACCATCACCCTCTCTACCCACCCCTCTGCTCACCATCACCCTCTCTACCCACCCCTCTGCTCACCATCACCCTCTCTACCCACCCCTCTGCTCACCATCACCCTCTCTACCCACCCCTCTGCTCACCATCACCCTCTCTACCCACCCCTCTGCTCACCATCACCCTCTCTACCCACCCCTCTGCTCACCATCACCCTCTCTACCCACCCCTCTGCTCACCATCACCCTCTCTACCCACCCCTCTGCTCACCATCACCCTCTCTACCCACCCCTCTGCTCACCATCACCCTCTCTACCCACCCCTCTGCTCACCATCACCCTCTCTACCCACCCCTCTGCTCACCATCACCCTCTCTACCCACCCCTCTGCTCACCATCACCCTCTCTACCCACCCCTCTGCTCACCATCACCCTCTCTACCCACCCCTCTGCTCACCATCACCCTCTCTACCCACCCCTCTGCTCACCATCACCCTCTCTACCCACCCCTCTGCTCACCATCACCCTCTCTACCCACCCCTCTGCTCACCATCACCCTCTCTACCCACCCCTCTGCTCACCATCACCCTCTCTACCCACCCCTCTGCTCACCATCACCCTCTCTACCCACCCCTCTGCTCACCATCACCCTCTCTACCCACCCCTCTGCTCACCATCACCCTCTCTACCCACCCCTCTGCTCACCATCACCCTCTCTACCCACCCCTCTGCTCACCATCACCCTCTCTACCCACCCCTCTGCTCACCATCACCCTCTCTACCCACCCCTCTGCTCACCATCACCCTCTCTACCCACCCCTCTGCTCACCATCACCCTCTCTACCCACCCCTCTGCTCACCATCACCCTCTCTACCCACCCCTCTGCTCACCATCACCCTCTCTACCCACCCCTCTGCTCACCATCACCCTCTCTACCCACCCCTCTGCTCACCATCACCCTCTCTACCCACCCCTCTGCTCACCATCACCCTCTCTACCCACCCCTCTGCTCACCATCACCCTCTCTACCCACCCCTCTGCTCACCATCACCCTCTCTACCCACCCCTCTGCTCACCATCACCCTCTCTACCCACCTCTCTGCTCACCATCACTCCATCTACCCACCTCTCTGCTCACCATCACTCTCTCTACCCACCTCTCTGCTCACCATCACCCTCTTCACCCACCTCTCTGCTCATTCACTCTCTCTACCCACCTCTCTGCTCACCATCACCCTCTTCACCCACCTCTCTGCTCACCATCACCCTCTCTACCCACCTCTCTGCTCACCATCACCCTTTCTACTCACCGCCTTTGCCCACCTCTCTGCTCACCCTCCCTGCAGCACCCTTCAAGCACTGTACCTGACAGGCAGGGCTCCCACACTTGTACGCTTGGTGGACTTGATTTTCGATGGGCGGGATTTACGTAGGAACAGATCGCGGCTGATTCCAATGTAAATCCCGCTCGGAATATATATGAGCTAGTGAAAGGCTCGACCCAACCTGACACCTAGTCCGCCTCAGGACATTTCCCGGGACACAGACCTAGGAGGGACGGAGGAAACAAGAAGCGGGACTGTCCTGGCTATTCCTGGACAGTCGGCAACTACGCATGTTAGACATGTGAGCCGGCAAAAAAAACTGTGTTTCGGTTCATTTCGTTTTGGATTTTTCGTTTTTCGGGACGGAAAGTCGCTTCATTTTGGTATTCGGGTTCAGGCGATAAATAATACTGAAACATAATACAAACTGCAGTATTTATATTCAACACACGGCGGTGATCTCACGCGGATCGCCCAGACAGGAAGTGATGTAAGAGTATAAACAGGAGGAGTGGGAGTATCTAGAAGGACACCGGGATCTCTACAAGGACGTCGTGATGGAGAATGAGCCGCCCCTCACATCACCGGGTAAGAGGAGAGAGCAGTACGGAGGGTCCACCTAGATCCCCCATCATCTGATACACACATAGAAACAATGTATTCAGTCAGTGTGTGTGTTTCCTACAGATGGATCCAGTAAGAGGAACCCACCAGAGAGATGTCCCCGCCCCCAGAATTCCCGGGATCCCACCCAGGAAGATCTCACCGTCCCCCACCATGATCAGGTAGGTGGGACTCACTGTATAGAACACAAATGATTCCCAGTAGACATTCTTTTATTTTAGTTTTTTGCTCTCCTTCTCCCGCTTTGTTTTCAGCTCCACCCGGTTTTATTTTTTAGAGATCAGTATACGTATCTTTTTTTCCTCTGGGTCTTGGGTCCAGCCATGAGACACCGCGGGTCCGCTTCTATGTTATGTTTCTCCAATGGTGGGCATGTGCTGAAAGACACGGTGCTGTTCTTTGCTCCTGTAGGGTCCTGATTATACCCCGAAGGTGGCGAGATCTTTGGCCCCTTGGGCTCACAGGATATAGGCACGTCACCTACTCTGAAATGTGCAGGGCATTCCTTTTCTATCTCCCCGGAGTTCAGCTTTATGAGATGTTTTCTATTATTTTGGGGTTTAGGGTGAAGAACGGAACAATATAAAAGCTGAGGTTAAAGAGGAAGAAGTGGAGACGTATGTGGGGGGTGACCGGCCGTCCACGGAGGAGGTCGGGATGATGATGAAAAGTGATCAGGATGACATTTCTCTACCGATCAACACAAGTAAGTAACAGACACTATGGAGGGAACAGGTCACAGTTCTATGTCACTTCTGAGTATCTCCATTCCTCAATATAACGTCATGTGACCAACAAATGAGGAGGAGATACTGTACACCATATGAAGGTCCATCTCCATTCCTCAATATAACGTCATGTGACCAACAAATGAGGAGGAGATACTGTACACCATATGAAGGTCCATCTCCATTCCTCAATATAACGTCATGTGACCAACAAATGAGGAGGAGATACTGTACACCATATGAAGGTCCATCTCCATTCCTCAATATAACGTCATGTGACCAACAAATGAGGAGGAGATACTGGACACCATATGAAGGTCCATCTCCATTCCTCAATATAACGTCATGTGACCAACAAATGAGGAGGAGATACTGTACACCATATGAAGGTCCATCTCCATTCCTCAATATAACGTCATGTGACCAACAAATGAGGAGGAGATACTGTACACCATATGAAGGTCCATCTCCATTCCTCAATATAACGTCATGTGACCAACAAATGAGGAGGAGATACTGTACACCATATGAAGGTCCATCTCCATTCCTCAATATAACGTCATGTGACCAACAAATGAGGAGGAGATACTGTACACCATATGAAGGTCCATCTCCATTCCTCAATATAACGTCATGTGACCAACAAATGAGGAGGAGATACTGTACACCATATGAAGGTCCATCTCCATTCCTCAATATAACGTCATGTGACCAACAAATGAGGAGGAGATACTGTACACCATATGAAGGTCCATCTCCATTCCTCAATATAACGTCATGTGACCAACAAATGAGGAGGAGATACTGTACACCATATGAAGGTCCATCTCCATTCCCCCATAGCGGTCATGAATGAACAGTACAATGGTCTCCGGGGGGTCAGAGGTGTTTTGGGGGTTTTGTCTCCTTTATCTGGTTGGTTTTCATATTTTGGTGTTACAATTGGACCCAATTCCATGCCAGAGCTCTGTGATGACTTCTAGACCAACATACATGACTCTGATTACTGACGTGTGTAATGATTTCTCTACAGCAGATGGATGTGATGTCAGGAATACCTCGGAGAGACATCTTATATTATCTGCTGATTGTAAGTCAGAAGATAATGTCATCACACAGGATTCTCCAGGAGTGAATCTGTTCTCTTCAGTGTTTGAGAAATCTTTTACTAAAGACAGAAACCTTCTTAAACAGCAGAAAAGTCACACCGTTGAGCGTCCTTTTTCGTGTTCAAAGTGTGGGAAAGGTTTCATTCAGAAAGGAAACCTTGCTGTACACCAGAGAATTCACAGAAGTGAGCTGACTTTTTTCTGTTCAGAGTGCGGGAAAAGTTTTGCACGGAAATCTGGTCTTGTTTTACACCAGAAAATTCACACGTGTGAGCGTCCTTATTCATGTTCAGAGTGTGGGAAAGCTTTCATTCAAAAAGCAGTACTTGTGCAACACCAGCGAATTCACACGGGTGAGCGTCCCTATTCATGCTCACACTGCGGGAAATGTTTCACTCATAAAGCAGTACTTGTTCAACACCAGAGGATTCACACAGGTGAGCGTCCTTTTTCATGTTCAGAGTGCGGGAAAAGTTTCCCTCAGAAAGGACACCTAGCCACACACCAGAGGATTCACACAGGTGAGCGTCCTTTTTCATGTTCAGACTGCGGGAAATGTTTCCCTTGGAAAGAAAAACTTCTTAAACACCAGAGAAGTCACACGGGTGAGCGTCCTTATTTATGCTCAGAGTGCGGGAAATCTTTTGCTGAGAAAGGTCATCTTCTTATACACCAGAAGATTCACACGGGTGAGCGTCCTTTTTCATGTTCAGAGTGTGGGAAAAGTTTCAACAAGAAAGCATACCTTAGTACACACCAGAGATTTCACACAGGTGTGCGTCCTTATTCTTGTTCAGAGTGCGGGAAATCTTTCACTATAAAAGGAGATCTTCGTAATCATAAGAGAATTCACACGGGTGAGCGTCCTTATTCGTGTTCAGAGTGTGGGAAAAGTTTCACTCGAAAAGGAAGTGTTGCTGCACACCTGAGAACTCACACAGGGGAGCGTCCTTATTCATGTTCAGAGTGTGGGAAATCTTTTGCACATAATCAAGCCTTTGTTAGACATCAGAGAATTCACACAGGTGAGCGTCCTTCCTCATGTTGAGAGTGTGGGAAAAGTTTCATTCAGAAAGGAAGTCTTGTTAAACACCAGAGAAATCACACCAGTGAGAGACCTCTTCATATGTGGAGTGCGGGAAAGGTTTTACAGATAAGAGAAGTCTAATTAGACATCAGAGAGAATGTTGCTGCTCATTCTTTCGTATGATGGAATTTAGCAGGTGGAACTGTTCCGTCCATAGAACTGGAGCATAAAATCCTTTATAAAGGGCTTCATCCCGGGATCAGTGATATTTCATTTATAGGTGAAGTCTGATGGGTCAAGTCTTCTCTTGGCGTCGTCTATGTCTTGGAGACTCCGATGGTGGGACATTTCCTAATCCTTATCAATTAGGCGCAGGTCGTTTTAAAGGGCCACACCACCAGAAAAGTGTTGTACGGGTTTTATTGAAGTCACCCCGATGTGTGTTCCAGAGACCTTTCATCATTGCAATGTAAAACTCTGGAAGAGACCGGATCTGATGAGAGCTGCCTATCCTTCCCTCGCACATTCATTCCCGATTTGATTTTTTTTACGGCGGCCCATGTAGAGGATTGCAGAGATCAGAAGAATGTGGTGGGGTAGTGCGGGTACGTGCTCTGTAGATAAGTGGCACCACTACCACGAATGCCCGATAGATAGACTCTCGAAAGCGTTGGGGGTGCTTGGTGGGTCTTCAATAATGGCCAAATGTTGACATCACTCTATGGCAAGTAGAGAACAAAGGAGGCGTCACCTAAGTGTGCACCTTTCATTACTCTTACCAATAAAGACTCCTGTGGACTCTTCTTCATTGGGTGGCGCCTCTGTTCTTTGTTTTGTTCTCATCAACTTCTCCAAAGCCTACTTCTGCCCTACGTAGGTGTCTCTTTTAGGTGGAAGTGCAGCCACTACCAAGCATTTGAGGCCCACCAAAGAACCCCATACTACAACCATGGGACATGTACCTCTCACTCTTCCTCCCATGTGCAGCGGCTCAAAGCTAGTAAGCCGTAATTGTCTTTGGAAACTTGGTTTCTACCCGCTGGAGAATCCGCTCAAGACTTGTTGGTTCAGACCAAGCCCAGGCTGGCCACTACTTGCCCTCCAGGAAATACCACGGTCACATCAGTGAGATTTTCCTGCAAGCTTCATTGTACCGGACCGTACATCAAGCCCAACCTTGGACTTCACTCACCGACGCGCTTCACCCAACAAATTCTCTTCGGGATGAAGGAAGCAAAACAATATTGTTTAAGTTGACCTATACAGAAAGAAAATTAGAATTAATATGCTCAGTGCTACTAGTCCGTCCTTATCCCCAACCCAACCCAACATGACATGTAGTACTTTAAAGATATACTATCAAATTGTTGGTTTTTCCCCCGGATTTTATCGGAATCATATAGGTAATATAGTAGAAAAATAGACAATGAGGTGGTGTGGAAATTTTTTTAAAATATAACGTAGGTGGCAGTATTTATATCCAGCACAAGATGGTGAGCTTGCTTACAGTGTGGAACGGACAGAGAGGAAGTGGTGTAACATGCAGGCAGGAAGTGACATAGCAGAATAAACAGGAAGTGATGTTGGTACAGACAGGAAGTGACATAGGAATATAAACAGGAAGTGAGTGAGGTGGGAGGAAGTAGAGAGGAGACATTGCTGGAACTGGCAGCAGAGGAGGTAATAAGACATTGTTTTAGATTTTGTAACTGCTTATCATGTCCATCCTCGTCCTCCATATTTTTTGTGACATCTTCTATCTCAAGCAGATGCTGCTAAATACAGTCACAGAGTTCTAAGCTTCCCTCACTCCTTCCAAGTATGAAATCAAAGCGTTTGGATAAAGTTGAGCTTTTATAGAAATCCCAACTTTCCTGTCGGTTATAATGATCAGCGAGGGCGGCATATTATCTGTTTACAGGGATCAGAGTCTTCTATGGATCACATGATCACATCAACGAGCATGAACAAGGAGCCGAGTCACATGACTGACAAGATATTGGACCTCGCCCTGGAGATCATCTACCTGCTGACCGGAGAGGTGAGGAGGATTCTGGGAGGTCACATGACATCACTCTGATCTCTATTCATAAAACGCAGACCTGACCGGAGGGGTGAGGAGGATTCTGGGAGGTCACATGACATCACTCTGATCTCTATTCATAAAACGCAGACCTGAGCGGAGGGGTGAGGAGGATTCTGGGAGGTCACATGACATCACACTGATCTCTATTCATAAAACGCAGACCTGACCGGAGGGGTGAGGAGGATTCTGGGAGGTCACATGACGTCACTCTGATCTCTATTCATAAAACGCAGACCTGACCGGAGGGGTGAGGAGGATTCTGGGAGGTCACATGACATCACTCTGATCTCTATTCATAAGACACAGACCTGACCGGAGGGGTGAGGAGGATTCTGGGAGGTCACATGACATCACTCTGATCTCAATAAAATAAAAAAAAATCTGACCAAATAAGTGAGGCGGGTTGTAATATTTTCTATGGGTGTATAACGCAGGACTGCTCGCTGATTATGAAAAGAAGTCGCCATGTGTCCTCCAGGCTGAAAGAGAGACTGAGCATCATATCCGAGCCTTCACCCCAATTCCTGATTCCTGAAGCAAGCAAGAAAAGGAAGATTCTAGAAGTTGTACAGAAGATGATTGAGCTGTTGAGTGGAGAGGTGAGCGGTGCCGGGAATTCTGGGACATGATCCAGGAACAGACAAGGGATGTGTCTGGATGGTGACGGTATCATTGTGTGTGTCAGGTTCCTATAAGGTGTCAGGATGTCTCTGTCTATCTCTCCATGGAGGAGTGGGAGTATCTAGAAGGACACCAGGATCTCTACAAGGACGTGGTGATGGAGAATGCCCCGCCCCTCACATCACCGGGTAAGAGGAGAGAGCAGTACGGAGGCTCCGCCTACATCCCCCATCATCTGATACACACATAGAGACAATGTATTCAGTCAGTGTGTGTGTCTCCTACAGATGGATCCAGTAAGAGGAACCCACCAGAGAGATGTTCCCGCCCCCTGTATTCCCGGGACCCCACCCAGGAAGATCTCACCATCCCCCACCATCACCAGGTAGGTGGGACTCACTGTATAGAACACAAATGATTCCCAGTAGACATTCTTTTATTTTAGTTTTTTGCTCTCCTTCTCCCGCTTTGTTTTCAGCTCCACCCGGTTTTATTTTTTAGAGATCAGTATACGTATCTTTTTTTCCTCTGGGTCTTGGGTCCAGCCATGAGACATCGCGGGTCCGCTTCTATGTTATGTTTCTCCAATGGTGGGCATGTGCTGAAAGACACGGTGCTGTTCTTTGCTCCTGTAGGGTCCTGATTATACCCCGAAGGTGGCGAGATATTTGGCCCCCTCCATGGAGGAGTGGGAGTATCTAGAAGGACACCGGGATCTCTAAAAGGACGTGGTGATGGAGAATGCCCCGCCCCTCACATCACCGGGTAAGAGGAGAGAGCAGTAGGGAGGGTCCACCTAGATCCCCCATCATCTGATACACACATAGAGACAATGTATTCAGTCAGTGTGTGTGTCTCCTACAGATGGATCCAGTAAGAGGAACCCCCCAGAGAGATGTCCCCGTCCTCTGTATTCCCAGGACTCCACCCAGGAAGATCTCACCATCCCTCACCATGATCAGGTAGGTGGGACAAAGCGTGTAGATATAAGACATACTTAGTTCCTTTTTATAAATGTGTTTTATAATCTTTGGGATTTAGGATGAAGAACTGGAAGACATCAAAGTTGAGATTAAAGATGAAGAAGAAGAGACGTTGGTGAGTGGAGCTCAGCAGTCTATGGAGGAGGAGGAGATAATTGTGAGAAGTAAACAGGAGGAATCTTCTCTACATATGGATACAAGTAAGTCATAAACACTAAATGTAGAGACAGTTATCTTCTAGGAGTATAAAGTATGTTTACATTGTTGCAGGGGTAGTTTAAATATAACGTCATGTGACCAACAAATGAGGAGGAGATACTGTACACCATATGAAGGTCCATCTCCATTCCCCAATATAACGTCATGTGACCAACAAATGAGGAGGAGATACTGAACACCATATGAAGGTCCATCTCCATCCCCCCATAGCAGTCATGAATGAACAGTACAATGGTCTCCGGGGGGTCAGAGGTGTTTTGGGGGTTTTGTCTCCTTTATCTGGTTGGTTTTCATATTTTGGGGTTACAATTGGACCCAATTCCATGCCAGAGCTCTGTGATGACTTCTAGACTAACATACATGACTCTGATTACTGACGTGTGTAATAATTTCTCTCCAGCAGATGGATGTGATGTCGGGAATACCTCGGAGAGACATCTTATATTATCTGCTGATTGTAAGTCAGAAGATAATGTTTCAAGAAACACAACAGGAGTGAATCCCATTACTCATAATGGACATCACAGACCTTCCCATTCAGAGTCATCAATGGATCTGTCTAATCCCGAGGAATCTCCTCTAAGCCATGAAGGAGATCACACAGGAAAGCGTTCATTGTCATGTTTGGGGTGCAGAAAATCATTCAGTCTGAAATCTGAACTTCTTATACATCTCAGAACTCACACAAGTGTGACCTTTGCTTGTTCAGAGTGCGGGAAGTCTTTCTCTAAAAAGTGTGACCTTGATGCACACAGGAGAACTCACAGGAAAGAGAATTCTTATTCATGTTCGGAGTGCGGGAAAAGTTTCACTGAGAAAAGAGCCCTTGTTACCCACCAGAGAAGTCACACCGGCGAACGTCCTTATTCATGCCCAGAGTGTGGGAAAGGTTACACTCAGAAAGGAAGCCTTCTCACACACCGCAGAAGCCACACTGGCGAATGCCCCTTTTCTTGTTCAGACTGCGGGAAGTCTTTCAGCGTCAAAGGCAAGCTACTTGCTCACCTAAGAAGCCACACGGGCGAGCGTCCTTTTTCCTGTTCCGAATGCGGGAAAAGTTTCACTCAGAAAGGAAGCCTCCTTTATCACCAAAGGATTCACACGGGCGAGCGTCCTTATTCGTGCTCAGAGTGTGGGAAATGTTTCACACATAAAGGAAACCTAATTCGACATCAGAGTACGCACTGATTCTGTTGACTAATGCAGTGGGACAGTTAAGGGTGTGGTTTAGGTCGGTCCAAAAAATATATATGCTAGAAATTATTTTTAAAGGTGAGTCTGGTGGGCTTCTGCAATGTCTTAGACATTTCAGTTATGAGATCTGCCTGGCTCTCTTCTTGCCTCCCTTCCCTCCCTGTTTGGGGTGTCTCTATTTGTTATTTTGCTTTCTTCATAATCCAAAACCTATAACATAGAGAAGGCTTGCTGGTGTATAAGACACACCCCCACACAGCCCTTTTACTCGTGATTGGCTGACTTTGACCACTTTGTGATCAGATATTAATGCCGAAGAGGAACAAGATTTCAAACGGCTTAGAAACACCTTGTGTGTGTTTAAATTAGAAGCCACACTCCTTTCCTTCCTCCTGCCCCCTCTCCTCTGTTGGGAGTGTCTAATTACTGCCCGTGCTGGATCAGCTCCTCAGCCCCGCCCCTCATTTACCTAATCTCACCTGGCAAGGAGTGAAGGAGAAAACTAGAGAGGTTCACTTAAGGGATGGCTTTGAGTTTGCTGGGCTACTGACATCACATCCAAGATGGCGGCACCCAGCACCAGTCCCAAGGCTTTTGGACGTCTACATGAAGTGGGTGTTACAGGTAAATAACATGCAGGAAATAAGGGGAATTCCCAAATAATATTCGAGGAAGGTTGTTGTTGAAATGATTGATCGGCGGACAGGGTCCCTTTAAGGCTCTTTTATCTTGCTCCTTGTTTTCCTTTATTGAAGATGCCGGCTTGTAATTGGACAACAAAAAAAGCCAATATTTAAAGATTTTATATATTTTTATATTTAACTCAAATGTATAAAATTTGATTTAGATGAAAGCTTCGGTTATTGTGTTCATTCTTCTCCAAACAGAAACCGAGTCCTCCATTGGTGATTGGAATGAGCTCGGTTCATAGAGAGTCCTCCATTGGTGATTGGAATGAGCTCAGATCATAGAGAGTCCTCCATTGGTGATGGGAATGAGCTCGGTTCATAGAGAGTCATCCATTGGTGATGGGAATGAGCTCGGTTCATAGAGAGTCCTCCATTGGTGATGGGAATGAGCTTGGTTCATAGAGATTCCTCCATTGGTGATGGGAATGAGCTCGGTTCATAGAGAGTCCTCCATTGGTGATGGGAATGAGCTCGGTTCATAGAGAGTCATCCATTGGTGATGGGAATGAGCTCGGTTCATAGAGAGTCCTCCATTGGTGATGGGAATGAGCTCGGTTCATAGAGAGTCATCCATTGGTGATGGGAATGAGCTCAGTTCATAGAGATTCCTCCATTGGTGATGGGAATGAGCTCGGTTCATAGAGCTCGGTTCATCATTGGTGATGGGAATGAGCTCGGTTCATAGAGAGCCATCCATTGGTGATGGGAATTAGCTCAGTTCATAGAGAGTCCTACACTGATAATTATCTAAACCAAGAAGGTCCAAAAGGTTCCTCAACTCCAGATAACCTTCTTCTGTCATCATCTTTGTGTGGTCTACCCTAATTCTGCACTTCTTTTGGGTGGGTTTTGTGGTATCTTCCAACTCACAGCTTTTGTCATAGTGTTTTCTTGGAACTTGATTGTGGCCTTTGGATCTTCTCAAATTTGAGGCACCATCACCTGAAGATGTATCCAAACTAGACAATAAAGGATATTATATGATCACCATACTGATAACTATCTGGACCAAGAAGGTCCAAAAGGTTCCTCAACTCCAGATAACCTTCTTGATTGTGATCTTCTCAAATTTAGCAAATTACATTTAATATGAGACAACAACAGTTGAAGATGTAACAAAACTAGACAGTGAATGATGATAGATGGCCACCATACTCATGATTATCTCAATGAAGAAGGTTCAAAAGGTTCCTCAACTCCAGATAACCTTCTTCTGTCATCATCTTTTGGGTGGTCTTTAGTGATAATTTCCAATTCACAGTTTTTGTCATGGTTTTTATTTTTGAACTTTATTGTGGTCCTTGGATCTTCTCAAATTTGAAGCACCGACACCTGAAGATGTATCCAACCTAGACAATAAAGGATATTATGAAAAATAGATAATCCGCGCTTCTGGAAAGGAGACTAAAGTGGAAATGTATAATAAATTAAGACCTAAAGCAGCTCTAAAAAGTGGATAGAAGAATCCTATCAACAGTCGAGAAAAATATATATCAAAGCGCTAAAGGTGTAACTAATATGAAACTTAGTATAACCAAGTGATATAGTGAAATTTTAGGTTTAGGCGGTCTAGCTCTAAAACAAGTGATATGTCTTACATAGAATCATAAAAAAATATATAAATTAAAAATAAAATTAATAGTACAATAGTGCTGTGGAAAAACAGAAAATGATTGGGACAATAAAACATTTTCAACCACTGTGTAAAGACCTCGAATAGGTCACAATATATAAACGATCCGTGCAAAAAATATATATTAGAAAATTGGTCATCGAAAAATAAACGTAAAAAACGTGTACAAAGGAAGTTGTTAGTGATATATATTGATGGTGGTATATATTTCGTAGCGGTGGTCCCACAGCCCCCTCTTGGGTGGGTACTCACCAAATGGAGTTGGATCGAAGGCTTTTAGTTAGTGACACTGGAGCCTGCAATCGTGCTTTCAAACTTGGACCCAGTTGTTTTTACTCTCAGTCCCTGCAAGGTGAGTGTTTGGCTTTTCTCCCTTGTAGCGCCGGCAGTATCCCAGAAGTGAAGCCGGATCGTCTCAGGCGCAGTGTCAAACGAAACTCCTTGCCGTGGTCCCGCAATATTTCAAAGATAAAAAAAGGAGAGAGCCCTCATAGTGTAGCGTGCAAAAACATTTAGCTTTATTACAAGTAGTAACTTACACAGGCAAAAAAATCCGGCCGGCACAAGCAGCTCAGGAACAAACTGTTAAAACCCTCGTGTGCAAATCTAGCGTCTGCCCTCTTTGACGCGTTTCGTCAGGTGACTTTTTCAAAAAGAAGGTAGATGTAAAGCAATGAGGTGGATGGTATATAAGCACTCTGCTAATTGGTCCTAATTAAAGAACAACCAATCAGCAGAAAAAAGTCTTACACTGAAACATCCATAATAAAATTACATAAGAAGTCAGATTAATACATGAGATTCTATGTGAGGAATTATAAATGAATTGTGACTCATAGTTCTGAGTCCGATATTTCCATAAAAACAATTACATAAAAACAGTGTTAAATAACAGAAAACATAAATCAGATCAATCAGCCAATACATCGGAGGAATAGCTTAATTACAAAGGATTCATTTAAAAAAACATTGGGTGTTCATTTAAAAGGACCGTCATTGGGTATCGAATCATATATAAATAAAACAATTATGCAGTTAAATTGTCAATCCGAACAGAACCCATTCATAAAAACATCCGTAATGAAATTATATGAGAAGTCAGATTTATACATGGAATTCTATATGAGAAATTAGTGGATTGTAATTCATAATTCTGGGTCGAATATTTCCATTATACAAAATCAATTGTATAAAGGCCATATTAGATAGCAAAAACCTAAATCAAAACAATCAGCCAATCCATCAGAGGAATAGCTTAAAAAGGGGTAACATTTCGTTTAAAAATCATTAAGTATTCATTTAAAAAACGTCATCAGATATCAAATCATATATTAGCTTAATAGCTTAAATAAATAACATTTAGTTTAAAAATCATTGGGTATTCATTTAAAAAAACGTCATTGGGTATCGGATCATATGTTAGTTAAAAATGTGCAGTTAGATTACTAATCAGAACGGAACCCATTCAGTGGACTGGAGTGAAGTGAAGTGGAGTGAAAAAATGTGGGAAACAGTGAGTGAAGACCCGGTGGTGGATATAAATACGTAAGGTAAATAAATGCGCAAAGGTGATGTTTTTACAGTATTGGAAAAAGGAATTGACTGTATATACCCTGTTTCCCTGAAAATAAGACCTACCCCGAAATTAAGACCTAGCACCATTTTTGGAAATTGCTAAAATATAAGACCTACCCCGAAAATAAGACCTAGTTGTGACCATTCCCAGGGCCGGTGGTGGCATAAGGTGGAACTTGAAGAGATTCAGCGGGGCCAACGAAGCCAGCGCTAGAGGAAGCGAGGCGGCAGCGCAGGGAGCAGAGCCGCATAAGCCGATGTTTCCTCTACAGCGCGGCTCCTGTCACAGGCGGAGTGATACCAAATGGTCTCCGCCTGTGAGGAATGAAAGTGCGCTTCGCTCATTCTGGTTACCAAAATGCTTTTGGAAAGCTACAGCACCCCTGATTGCCCTGATCACCCTATTCTTAACTTTGCCATTTTGGATTATTTCATTTGGATTTGCACTAACTTTGGATTGTTGTACATTAAAAAAAAAATAAGACCTAGTGTGTTTTTTTGACCCCAAAAAAATACAAGACAGTGTCTTATTTTCGGGGAAAGACGGTAATAATCTCTTGGGTGGAATGAACTATGTGTTGTGATCTCTCAAGAGGAAATCATCATAACTTATTAGTGCTTAAATGTGAAGCTAGGTAGACAATCAAATATGAACATACGAAGTGTTTAAACATAGTGTCAACAGAAAACAGAGATGACCACCATACAAATATTTATCTAGACCAGGAAGGTCCAAAAGGTTCCTCAACTGCACCTAACTTTCTTCTTCTTATATCATCCTCTGTGGGTGGTCTTCCCTTAATTCTGCACATCTTTTGGGTGGGCTTTAGTGGTAACTTCCAAGTTACAGCTTTTGTCATGGTTTTTACTTGAAACTTTATTGTCATCTAGGGATCTTCTCAAATTTGAGGCACCATCACCTGGAGATGTATCCAAACTAGACAATAAAGGATATTAGATGACCACTACACTGATAAATATCTAGACCAAGAAGGTCCAAAAGGTTCCTCAATTCCAGATAACCTTCTGTATTGTGGTTTATGGATCTTCTCAAATTTAGCAAGTTACATTTAATATGAGATACCAACAGCTGAAGATGTATCCAAACTAGACAGTGAATGATGATGATAGATGACCACAATACTGATGATTATCTTCATGAAGAAGGTTGCTCAACTCCAGACAACCTTCTTCAGTCATCATCTTTGGGTGGTCTACACTTTATTCTGCACATCTTTTGGGTGGGTTTTGTGGTAACTTCCAATTCACAGCTTTTATCATAGTGTTTTCTTGGAACTTGATTGCGGTCTTTGGATCTTCTCAAACTGAAGACAAGCTCCTGAAGATGTATCGAAACTAGGCAATAAAGGATATTAGATGATCACCATACTGATAACTATCTAGACCAAGAAGGTCCTAAAGGTTCCTCAACTCCAGATAACCTTCTTGATTGTGCTCTATGGATCTTCTAAAATTTAGCAAATTACATTTAATATGAGACACCAACAGTGGAAGATGTAACAAAACTATACAGTGGATGATGATAGATGACCACCATACTGATGATTATCTCCATGAAGAAGGTTCATTATCTTCATGAAGAAGGTTGCTCAACTCCAGACAACCTTCTTCAGTCATCATCTTTGGGTGGTCTACACTTTATTCTGCACATCTTTTGGGTGGGTTTTGTGGTAACTTCCAATTCACAGCTTTTATCATAGTGTTTTCTTGGAACTCGATTGTGGTCTTTGGATCTTCTCAAATTGAAGACAAGCTCCTGAAGATGTATCGAAACCAGACAGTGAATGATGATAGTTATCAGTATGGTGGTCATCTATCTAGACATAGGAGGTTCCAAAGGTTCCTCAACTCCAAATAACCATCATATATTATATCAACACCACCAACACAAGGAAGAAATCTTATATAAGGTATTTTACACGTCAAATACACACAACAAATCTTCTGTGGTTGTCATGTAGTCACCATGGACCACCTAATGATCACCATGCGATGTATACAGCCTCCGTAGTGACTGGTCAAGTCAGGCTACAACAATTTCAATGATCAATTCATGAGGGTTTCTTTCCCCATTTATTTAATTTCACGTAATTAAACTTTTTGATTCAAAATTACATTATTTTCCTAAATTTTTTTTCGCCGTTGGACTTTTAACTCTGGCGTAATACGAGCCACGAAATTGAAGAACGCACCAGGAGCTGCTCAAAGTATGGAACTACAACGTAGGCTGCAGTATTTTTATCCTCCACAAGGAGATGATCCAAAGAATTGTCAATGGAACGCAGAGACAGGAAGTGGTGCAAACACAGACAGGAAGTAATAGTAGCTAAAGACAGGAAGTGGTGTAAGTTACAGACAGGAAGTTCCAGGTGAGGGGTGAGTTGGAGGAAGTAGAGAGGAGACATTGTTGGAAGTGGCAGCAGAGGAGGTAATGAGATATTATTTTTTATGTACACCCGGTAACCCTCCGTCATGTCCATCCTTATCCTCCATATTTGATCTCCAGCAACTGGTTGACACACAAACATTTTAGGAGAAAGGATCCGGTGGTCATATACAAGGAGACCAGAAATGAATCCATCCAATCGATACGTTGGTGAGTGTCCCAGATCTTGAAGGACAGTCCCGATATTTTAGACTCCAACAATGGGGGCTATTTTACCCCACTGACTCCAACGATGGGGCATATTTTACCCCACTGACTCCAACGATGGGGCTTATTTTTCCCCACTGACTCCAACGATGGGGCTTATTTTTCCCCACTGACTCCAACGATGGGGCTTATTTTTCCCCACTGACTCCAACGATGGGGCTTATTTTTCCCCACTGACTCCAACGATGGGGCTTATTTTTCCCCACTGACTCCAACGATGGGGCTTATTTTTCCCCACTGACTCCAACGATGGGGCTTATTTTTCCCCACTGACTCCAACGATGGGGCTTATTTTTCCCCACTGACTCCAACGATGGGGCTTATTTTTCCCCACTGACTCCAACGATGGGGCTTATTTTTCCCCACTGACTCCAACGATGGGGCTTATTTTTCCCCACTGACTCCAACGATGGGGCTTATTTTTCCCCACTGACTCCAACGATGGGGCTTATTTTTCCCCACTGACTCCAACGATGGGGCTTATTTTTCCCCACTGACTCCAACGATGGGGCTTATTTTTCCCCACTGACTCCAACGATGGGGCTTATTTTTCCCCACTGACTCCAACGATGGGGCTTATTTTTCCCCACTGACTCCAACGATGGGGCTTATTTTACCCCATTGACTCCAACGATGGGGCTTATTTTACCCCATTGACTCTAACGACGAGGCTTATTTTACCCCATTGACTCCAACGATGAGGCTTATTTTACCCCACTGGCTCCAACGATGAGGCTTATTTTACCCCACTGACTCCAACGATGGGGCTTATTTTACCCCACTGGCTCCAAAGATGGGGCTTATTTTATCCCACTGACTCCATTGATGGGACTTATTTTATCCCACTGACTCCATTGATGGGGCTTATTTTACCCCACTGACTCCATTGATGGGACTTATTTTACCCCACTGACTCCAAAGATGGGGCTTATTTTACCCCACTGACTCCATCGATGGGGCTTATTTTATCCCACTGACTCCAATGATGGGGCTTATTTTATCTCACTGACTCCAACGATGGGGCTTATTTTACCCCACTGACTCCAAAGATGGGGCTTATTTTACCCCCACTGGCCCAAACGATGGAACTTGTTTTAAGTAACATCTCAATAGAGGGCTTGGATAGAGCTGTGATTTAAAGGGAACCACTGGTTTATGTTCAATGAGATGAAGAAGGTCTGTAATATAGTATAAGAAGCAGTCTGAGGTGTGAGGACTCTGAGGAACTCTATGCAGACATTATTTATCCCAGTGGTAAATGTGTTTACATTTCTTTATTTCTCTACAGGGAGGCGTGGCCTATACAAATCACATGTCCATATCAATAGGAATGGAGAAAGACCAAAGTCACATGAGTGGGCGAATATTAAACCTCGCCCTGGAGATCATCTACTTTCTGACTGGAGAGGTGAGGAGGATTCTGGGAGGTCACATGACATCACTCTTATTTCTGTAATGGCCTGACTAGAGAATTCTGGGAAGTTTGTAATAATAATTGTTCATTTCTGTCCTTACTCAGGATTATGAAGTAGTGAAGAAAACATCCAGTGAGCCATTAACACCCAACAGGTCCCTTCACAGGACGTTACCCATCGCAGAGCTTCGACCTCACTGCCTGACAACAGAGGAAAACCGGGCCAAGAAGATCCTAGAAGTCACCAAGAAGATGATGGAGCTGCTGACGGGAGAGGTGAGCGGTGCCGGGAATTCTGGGACATGATCCAGGAACAGACAAGGGGTATGTCTGGGTGGTGACTGTATCATTGTGTGTGTCAGGTTCCTATAAGGTGTCAGGATGTCTCTGTCTATCTCTCCATGGAGGAGTGGGAGTATCTAGAAGGACACCGGGATCTCTACAAGGACGTGGTGATGGAGAATGCCCCGCCCCTCACATCACCGGGTAAGAGGAGAGAGCAGTACGGAGGCTCCGCCTACATCCCCCATCCTCTGATACACACATAGAAACAATGTATTCAGTCAGTGTGTGTGTTTCCTACAGATGGATCCAGTAAGAGGAACCCACCAGAGAGATGTCCCCCTCCTCAGTATTCCCGGGATTCCACCCAGGAGGATCTCACCATCCCCCACCATGATAAGGTAGACAAGACTGAACATAGAGAATGAGAGAACATTCTTTTATGTAATCTCTTGTTCCTTCTCATAAATCTGTTCGGTCATCTTCGGGGTTTAGGGCGAAGAACTGGAAGACATGAAAGTTGAGGTTAAAGAGGAAGAAGAAGAGACGTTGGTGAGTGGAGCTCAGCAGTCTATGGAGGAGGGGGAGATGATTGTGAAGAGTAAACAGGAGGAATCTTCTCTCCGTATAGACACAAGTAAGTGATAAACATTAAATGAAGAAAACAATTTCACTGTGTAATGTCATGTCCCCAACAAATGAGGAGGAGATACTGTACACCATATGAAGGTCCATCTCCATTCCTCAATATAACGTCATGTGACCAACAAATGAGGAGGAGATACTGTACACCATATGAAGGTCCATCTTTGTTCCAAGTAATGAGGTGGAAGAAGGTCTATCTTTAGTCTCGATTCCTCTTTTTAATTTGCGTGTATTGTTCCATTGATCAGGTTTGTACTCATATTTTGGTGTTTAGATTGTCCCTATTTCCACGTCAGAGCTCTGAGAAACTGTTGGGTGGTGCAGCACTATATGGGACTTCTGAATGCAATGTATGAAGAATATTTATGTTTCAAAAAAATGATTGTCAACAGATGGACTCTATATCCGGAATGCCTCTGAGGGACATCTTATTTTCCCTCCAGATTATAATGACCTCTCACATTACTCTCCGAGAGTGAATCCCAGTACTCATAATATACATCAAAGACTTTATCAATTGGAGAGAAGAATGGATCCGTCTAATCTTGAGGAATCTTCTAATCAATCCCATCCTGTTACTACAGATATGTATCTGGGATCTCAGGGTGGACAGAGGTCAACAGATCCATCTAACCTCAAGGAATCCTCTATGGGACAAGCTCACATAGTAGACAGTTTATTGACATGTGCGGTGTGTAGAAAATCTCTGACTGAAAACAGAACACTTGTTAAACAGCAAAGAGCTCCCGGTGAACGTCCTTTCTCATGTTCAGAGTGTGGGAAGTGTTTTACTATTAAAAGAAGCCTTATTATACACCAGAGAAGTCACACGGGGGAGCGCCCTTTCTCATGTTCAGAATGTGGGAAAAGTTTCACCGAAAAGAGAATACTTCTTACACATCAGAAAAGCCACACATCCGAGTGTTCTTATTTATGTTCAGAGTGTGGGAAAAGCTTCATTCAAAAAGGAGACCTTCTCAAACACCAGAGGATTCACACAGGTGAGCGTCCTTTCTCGTGCTTAGAGTGTGGGAAAAGTTTTATTCAGAAATCGGACCTTCTTAGACACAAGAGAACTCACACAGGTGAGCGTCCCTATTCATGTTCAGAGTGTGGAAAATATTTTGGAAATAAAGGAAACCTTCTTAAACATCAGAGAACTCACACTGGTGAGCGACCATTTTCATGTTCCGAGTGCGGGAAATATTTTAACGACAAAGGGAACCTTATTAAACATAAGAGAATTCACACGGGTGAACGTCCTTTTTCATGTTCAGAGTGTGGGAAATGTTTCAATGACAAAGCAAAGCTTCTCAGGCACCAGCGAAGTCACACGGGGGAGCGTCCGTATTTATGTTCAGACTGTGGGAAAAGTTTCACGAAGAAGGAAAGCCTTATCAAACATCAGAAAAGCCATACCTGAAAGGACTTTGGAGTACATACAGCTTCTGTTTTTGTGACAAATGTAGGGTTGGATTTTGCAAGTTGAACTGTTCAGTCTATAAAACAAATGTATCAATAAAAGTACAAATTATTTGATAAAGTTTTCATACTTTCAGTAGTGACATATTATTTATTGCTTAGATGTCAGAGAATGTAGTGTGGATGGTGGGGGAGAGCTGTCAGAGAATGTAGTGTGGATGGGGGAGGAGAGCTGTCAGAGAATGTAGTGTGGATGGGGGAGGAGAGCTGTCAGAGAATGTAGTGTGGATGGGGGAGGAGAGCTGTCAGAGAATGTAGTGTGGATGGGGGAGGAGAGCTGTCAGAGAATGTAGTGTGGATGGGGGAGGAGAGCTGTCAGAGAATGTAGTGTGGATGGGGGAGGAGAGCTGTCAGAGAATGTAGTGTGGATGGGGGAGGAGAGCTGTCAGAGAATGTAGTGTGGATGGGGGAGGAGAGCTGTCAGAGAATGTAGTGTGGATGGGGGAGGAGAGCTGTCAGAGAATGTAGTGTGGATGGGGGAGGAGAGCTGTCAGAGAATGTAGTGTGGATGGGGGAGGAGAGCTGTCAGAGAATGTAGTGTGGATGGGGGAGGAGAGCTGTCAGAGAATGTAGTGTGGATGGGGGAGGAGAGCTGTCAGAGAATGTAGTGTGGATGGGGGAGGAGAGCTGTCAGAGAATGTAGTGTGGATGGGGGAGGAGAGCTGTCAGAGAATGTAGTGTGGATGGGGGAGGAGAGCTGTCAGAGAATGTAGTGTGGATGGGGGAGGAGAGCTGTCAGAGAATGTAGTGTGGATGGGGGAGGAGAGCTGTCAGAGAATGTAGTGTGGATGGGGGAGGAGAGCTGTCAGAGAATGTAGTGTGGATGGGGGAGGAGAGCTGTCAGAGAATGTAGTGTGGATGGGGGAGGAGAGCTGTCAGAGAATGTAGTGTGGATGGGGGAGGAGAGCTGTCAGAGAATGTAGTGTGGATGGGGGAGGAGAGCTGTCAGAGAATGTAGTG
Source organism: Nanorana parkeri (assembly GCF_000935625.1). Lineage (NCBI taxonomy): Eukaryota > Metazoa > Chordata > Amphibia > Anura > Dicroglossidae > Nanorana > Nanorana parkeri. The sequence continues at coordinate 62,790 of NW_017308608.1, read as the reverse complement.
TGGATGGGGGAGGAGAGCTGTCAGAGAATGTAGTGTGGATGGGGGAGGAGAGCTGTCAGAGAATGTAGTGTGGATGGGGGAGGAGAGCTGTCAGAGAATGTAGTGTGGATGGGGGAGGAGAGCTGTCAGAGAATGTAGTGTGGATGGGGGAGGAGAGCTGTCAGAGAATGTAGTGTGGATGGGGGAGGAGAGCTGTCAGAGAATGTAGTGTGGATGGGGGAGGAGAGCTGTCAGAGAATGTAGTGTGGATGGGGGAGGAGAGCTGTCAGAGAATGTAGTGTGGATGGGGGAGGAGAGCTGTCAGAGAATGTAGTGTGGATGGGGGAGGAGAGCTGTCAGAGAATGTAGTGTGGATGGGGGAGGAGAGCTGTCAGAGAATGTAGTGTGGATGGGGGAGGAGAGCTGTCAGAGAATGTAGTGTGGATGGGGGAGGAGAGCTGTCAGAGAATGTAGTGTGGATGGGGGAGGAGAGCTGTCAGAGAATGTAGTGTGGATGGGGGAGGAGAGCTGTCAGAGAATGTAGTGTGGATGGGGGAGGAGAGCTGTCAGAGAATGTAGTGTGGATGGGGGAGGAGAGCTGTCAGAGAATGTAGTGTGGATGGGGGAGGAGAGCTGTCAGAGAATGTAGTGTGGATGGGGGAGGAGAGCTGTCAGAGAATGTAGTGTGGATGGGGGAGGAGAGCTGTCAGAGAATGTAGTGTGGATGGGGGAGGAGAGCTGTCAGAGAATGTAGTGTGGATGGTGAGGGAGAGCTTTCAGAGAATGTAGTGTGGATGGTAGGGGGAGAGATGTCAGAGAATGTAGTGTGGATGGTGGGGGAGAGCTGTCAGAGAATGTAGTGTGGATGGTGGGAGGAGAGCTGTCAGAGAATGTAGTGTGGATGGTGGGAGGAGAGCTGTCAGGGAATGTAGTGTGGATGGTGG
>NW_017308608.1:58958-61594 GCF_000935625.1 Nanorana parkeri | reverse complement strand
CCCCTGCCCACAGCGCCATCGCCCGCACCCTCGTGCCTGCGTTCCGGTCCAGTGCGATCTGCAAAAATAGTGCTTGCCCCCTGGGTTGCCTGCGATGACACTGCGGACGAGGGGCCCGCGTGCGGTGCCACTGGCTTCAATGCACAGCCACGCCCCCTCCCGCAGGTGTTTTTTCGTTGGTAGATCTCATTGAGCTCGTCAATTGAAAAGTGGATCTCCAGACGGAAAATTGTCGGCGCCGCTGGTCTAGAGGGAGGGAGTTCATCGAGAGGTTCCTGAACTCCGGATAACCTCCCAATGTTATATAAACAACACAGACACAAAAATAAAAACTTTGCAAAAAGTATTTTAAAGACACAAATTATCTTCTGAGCTATAAAACGGAGTCATTCCCGGGTCATGACTGAGGTCCTCATGATCACCATGCGACGTACAAAGTCTTCATCGTCACTGGGTCAAGACACGCTACAACAATTTTAATTTTTGAATTCATGCTTTAAATTCTTTCAAGTTTCACCTCATCAAAAATGTTTTATACGGAATTCGTTTTTTTAAATAATTTTTTCCCCTCGTTCGACTTGGAACTTTGGCGTAATAATGGCGGCAATATTAAATAAGGCGGCAAGAAGCAGAACTTGAAGTACAACGTAGGCTGCAGTTTTTATACTTTCCACTTGGAGATGATCCTATGATGTATTGTCAATGGAACGCACAGACAGGAAGCGAAAAAAAGGTGCAAACAGGAAATGACAGAAGGTACAGACAGGAAGTGACAAAAGGTACAGACAGGAAGTGAGGTAGGGGTATAAACAGGAAGTTGTGGGTGAGTTTTGGAGGAAGTAGAGAGGAGACATTGCTGGAACCGGCAGCAGAGGAGGTAGTAAGATATTATTTTATATTTACATCCAATTACCACCCACCCCTGTCATGTCCGTCCTCGTCCTCCATTTTCTTTCATCTCTGGCTATTGCTCCACACTAGGGATGCACCGATACCGATACTAGTATCTGTGCCGATGCGGAGAATTTGGTCCAAGTACTCGTATTCGCCCCAATGCTCCGGTGCCTAGCCCGATACTTCCGGTATCCGGAAGCCGGGCAGTGCGTCATTACACGCTGCTCGGCTTCCTGATTGCCCGGGAAGCCGGCTCCATGCTCCCTCTTCACCTCATGAGAAGAAGCAAGGGGATGTCTTCCCTGCTAATCGGAAAGCCGGGTGGCCAGTCTTCACACACCGACTGGCTTCCTGAATGAAGCTTCCGTCCCCCGGTATTCCATATTGGTGAGTACCGAAAAAAAATTCCCTTCTCCGCACCTTTTATATTTAGGAGACGTGGTCGGGTGGTCACAGCTCTTGAAATTTGATAAAGAAGTTCCACACAAGGTGACGTATTTGGTAAAATCAAGAAGCACATCGTGGTACGAAGATACGGCGTGAGTAGGAGAATGATTCCCGCCTTTGCATCGCATTGTTACGTTCTTTGTAACAATGTTTGAGTTGTTTGTTACTTTCTCACGATGGTCTCATATCGGATTTTGTTTTATTGATAGCGCAAATGGTTCCTGCGAAGGACTCCATCATTTCCAATCTCCATGGATATGATCTTTGTACCTAGATGCGTTTCTTGGCCTGAGGAAGTACCATTGGAAGCCCAAAACCGTTCCTCCTCCATACAAATCATTTTATTCTGCTGACATCAAAGTCTGAACTTAGTTTATCCCACTGAGGCCAAGAGTTGTACGTTGAAGGTTCTCTCAGCTTTACATTCACTAAGACTTCATTACCAAACCTGTAAGATAGTATAAGAAGCCATCTGAGATGTCAGAACTCTGGAGGAAATCTGTGTAGACCTTATTCATCCCGGGACAGCCCAGATCATTCTCCTTGTATTATCCGTCTACAGAGAGGAGCGTCCTGCATGGATCACATGACCACATCAATGAGGATGGACAAAGATCAAAGTCTCACGACTGAGAGGATATTGGACCTCACCCTGGAGATCATCTACCTGCTGACCGGAGAGGTGAGGAGGATTCTGGGAGAGTCACATGACCTTTCTCTTTTTCTCTGTCCCGACCCGACTAGAGAGGTGAGGAGGATTCCGAGACGTCTGTAGTAGAAATTGTCACTTGCTCTCTTTATACAGGATTGTAAAGTGATGAAGAAAATATCTGGAGAGCCTCCACCTCGCTGTCCGACAACAGAGATGAACAAGGTCAAGAAGATTCTAGAAGTCACCCAGAAGATTACGGAGCTGCTGACAGGAGAGGTGAGCGGTGCCGGGAATTCTGGGACATGATCCAGGAACAGACAAGGGGTGTGTCTGGGTGGTGACTATATCATTGTGTGTGTCAGGTTCCTATAAGGTGTCAGGATGTCTCCGTCTATCTCTCCATGGAGGAGTGGGAGTATCTAGAAGGACAACGGGATCTCTACAAGGACGTCATGATGGAGAATGCCCCGCCCCTCACATCACCGGGTAAGAGGAGAGAGCAGTACGGAGGCTCCGCCTACATCCCCCATCATCTGATACACACATAGAAACAATGTATTCAGTCAGTGTGTGTGTTTCCTACAGATGGATCCAGTAAGAGGAACCCACCAGAGAGATGTCCCCGTCCTCTGTATTCCCGGGA
>NW_017308608.1:53469-57317 GCF_000935625.1 Nanorana parkeri | reverse complement strand
GGAGAGGTGAGCGGTGCCGGGAATTCTGGGACATGATCCAGGAACAGACAAGGGGTGTGTCTGGGTGGTGACTATATCATTGTGTGTGTCAGGTTCCTATAAGGTGTCAGGATGTATCCGTCTATCTCTCCATGGAGGAGTGGGAGTATCTAGAAGGACAACGGGATCTCTACAAGGACGTCATGATGGAGAATGCCCCGCCCCTCACATCACCGGGTAAGAGGAGAGAGCAGTACGGAGGCTCCGCCTACATCCCCCATCATCTGATACACACATAGAAACAATGTATTCAGTCAGTGTGTGTGTTTCCTACAGATGGATCCAGTAAGAGGAACCCACCAGAGAGATGTCCCCGTCCTCTGTATTCCCGGGAGACCACCCAGGAAGATCTCACCGTCCCTCACCATGATCAGGTAAATGGGGCTGAGCATCCAGAACACACTTATAATTCCAAGCTATGAGAGGACATTCTTCTATATCATCTCTTGATCCTTTATTAAATGTATTCTATTATTTTGGGGGGTTTTAGGCTGTAGAACTGAAAGACCTAAAAAGTGAGGTTAAAGAGGAAGAAGAAGAGACGTTGGTGAGTGGAACTCAGAAGTCTATGGAGGAGGGGGAGATGATGATGGAGAGTAAACAGGAGGAATCTTCTCTACACATAAATACAAGTAAGTAGTTAGCATAAAATGAAGAAGCCATTCACATATGGAAGGTCCATCTCCATTCCTCAATATAACGTCATGTGACCAACAAATGAGGAGGAGATACTGTACACCATATGAAGGTCCATCTCCATTCCTCAATATAACGTCATGTGACCAACAAATGAGGAGGAGATGCTGTACACCATATGAAGGTCCATCTCCATTCCTCAATATAACGTCATGTGACCAACAAATTAGGAGGAGATGCTGTTAACCATATGAAGGGTCATCTTCATTCCTCAATATAACGTCATGTGACCAACACATGAGGAGGAGATACTGTACACCATATGAAGGTCCATCTCCATTCTCCAAGTGACAAGATAAGCAGCTCACAAATACTATTACTCGGTGTTATTTGGGTGACTTGTATCCGTTTTCCGTCTTCTGGTTTTTATTCCTCAATATAACGTCATGTGACCAACAAATGAGGAGATACTGTACACCATATGAAGGTCCATCTCCGTTCCTCAATATAACGTCATGTGACCAACAAATGAGGAGGAGATACTGTACACCATATGAAGGTCCATCTCCATTCCTCAATATAACGTCATGTGACCAACAAATTTTGGAGGAGACACTGTACACCATATGAAGGTCCATCTCCATTCCTCAATATAACGTCATGTGACCAACAAATTTTGGAGGAGATACTGTACACCATATGAAGGTCCATCTCCATTCTCCAAGTGACAAGATAAGCAGCTCACAAATACTATTACTCGGTGTTATTTGGGTGACTTGTATCCGTTTTCCGTCTTCTGGTTTTGTATTCAGAGTTCGGTGTTTTCGTTGTTCTCCAGCAGATGGTCATCATGTCTGGAATACCTCTGAGGAACGTCTTATCTTATCTCCAGTTGGTAATGCAGAAGACAAGGACATCACACAACATTCTCCGGAAGATCTCATCCCTCAAATGACTTATCACCGAGCTGACTGTGTGGGTCCCTCTAATCCTGAGGAACCGTCTCATAAATCACATGCTAGTAATCCAGACATCCACCTGAGATCTCACATTACGGATAGATCAACAGATCCATCTCATCTCGAGGAATCTTTATTGAAGCTTACAGGGGACAGTTCACTGACGTGTTCAATGTGTAGGCAAACTCTTAATGAAAGCGGAGCAATTTTTGAACAGCAGAAAAGTCACACGGGTGAGCACACTTTTCTATGTTCAGAGTGTGGAAAATGTTTCCCTGAGAAACAAACACTTGTTATACATCAAAAAAGTCAAACAAGCAAGTATAATATTATATGTTCTGAGTGCGGGAAACATTTCAAATACCAAAGAAACTTTCTGAAACATCAGCGAATTCACACAGGTGAGCGTCCATTTTCATGTTTAGAGTGCGGGAAAAGTTTTTTTCAGAAGGCTGACCTTCTTAAACATCAGAGATTTCACACTGGTGAGCGTCCTTTCTCTTGTGTAGAGTGCGGGAAAAGCTTCACTCAGAAATCAGACCTTCTTAAACACAAAAGAACTCACACAGGTGAGCGTCCCTATTCGTGTTCAGAGTGTGGTAAATATTTCAGTGCCAAGGGAAACCTTCTAAGACATCAGATAATTCACACTGGTGAACGTCCTTTTTCATGTTCGGAGTGTGGGAAAGGTTTCATTCAGAGAGGAGACCTTTATAAACATCAGAGATGTCACACGGGTGAGAATCCTTCTTCATGTTCTTTTTGCGGAAAATGTTTCTCGAGGAAAGATAGCCTTCTCAGACACCAGAGAAGTCACACGTGAAGGGACTGGTTTTCATGTTCAGAGTGCAGGAAAAGTTTAATTGTGAATGAAATCTAAATAGACATCAAAATCCACTCCGCTTCTGCTTTTGCTGTCAAATTTACAGTTATATTTAACAAATGGAACTGTTCAGGCAAAAGAACAATTCAATAATAAAATAGATAGATATTTACACCCTGGAAAAATGACATTTCATTTATAAAATGGATGGAGAATGTAGTGTGGATGGTGGAGGAGAGGTGTCAGAGAATGTAGTGTGGATGGTGGAGGAGAGGTGTCAGAGAATGTAGTGTGGATGGTGGGGGGAGAGCTGTCAGAGAATGTAGTGTGGATGGTGGAGGAGAGCTGTCAGAGAATGTAGTGTGGATGGTGGGGGAGAGGTAATCGGACCCCTCCCTGATGATACTCTATGATGGATGAGATACTTTCTTTACTTTTCAGCAGTGAGTATCATATTAATATAGACCCGTTGGTAGAAATGTACCTGAAAGGAGGACACCAAAGTGCTTTAGTGTTTCTTGCAGACAGTATATCCAAAGACTCGCCGCCCAACTTCCTGATTGTCCAGCTTCTCGAATAATCAGGAAGCTTGGCGACAACTCTTTATCCACACCCCGGCTCTGATTGGCCGGTAAGCCAGCTCCATGCTTCCTGGTGACATCTAATTTGACACCAACCTCGGAAGATGTATAGAAACTAGACAGTGGAGGACGTTGGGTGACCACCGTACTAATGATAATCTAGAGGAAGGGGGTTCATCGAGAGGTTCCTGAACTCCAGATAACCTCCCAATGTTATTAAAACACCGACACAAAAATAAAAACCTTACAAAAAAGTATTTTAAAGACACAAAATATCTTCTGATCTATAAAACGGAGTCATTCCCGTTTCATGACTGAGGTCCTGATGATCACCATGTGACGTACAAAGTCTTCATCGTCACTGGGTCAAGTCACGCTACAACAATTTAAATTTTTCAATTCATGTTTTAAATTCTTTTAAGTTTCTCCTCATAAAACATTTTTTATACAGATTTAATTTATTTTATTATTTTTTCCTCATTGGGCTTGGAACTTTGGTGTAATAATTGCGGCAATATTAAAGAAATGGTGGGCTCTCGAACTTCCTTTTTAACACTCACAAATCTATGGCCATGCATATCTCCCTCACGGGCCCTCGTCTGCGGAGGGTACTTGCCAACTTCCATTTTAAATGGTCCCCCTACCCCACTGAAATATCCGGGCATTCAACTCCCCAGAAACCCCTCTCTCACCTTCTCCCTCAACTTCCCCCCATTACTGGCCGCCATCAGCTCGGAACCTCAAGGCCTTGTCCAGAGGCACCTTTTCGTGGATGGGCCGCTGCAACATCTTAAAGCAAACTGTTTCCAA
>NW_017308608.1:52145-53308 GCF_000935625.1 Nanorana parkeri | reverse complement strand
AACACAAACACTCTGGTGGGATGGGTCTGCCGGATATACACCTGTACTATGTCGCCACCCACCTGACTCGTGTAGCAGACTGGTGCCGTCACCTCACTTCGAAGCTCTGGACCGGCCTTGAATAATCTCTCTCTCCCGCGTGGCTGTCGGGACTCCCTTGGTGCTCCTCCCCTTTACCTCCTGCCGTCCGTTCCCATCCCGACCATAATGCCTACATTGACGGTCCTGGGCAACCCAGCCTTTCCGCCGGGGATAGATGACAGACACTTTCTTAAACTCGGTACTCCATTTCTTAACCGGTACCTCCTGGCCCTCTACGTTCACCTCAGCATCTCACCCCGACTCGGCACCCCTGGACCCACGGCGTACAATGCAATTGACCCACTTCCTCAGATCTCTCCCACCCTCGCCACTACTCTCCAGAGCTTTGTCCCCCATTCGAACTTGAGTGCCCCCGAGAGGGCCCGGCCCGCCATGTCCTATCCTTCTGCTACGAACTCCTTCTATCCAATAGCACCCCCGACACCCAGTGGTTCCTCACGTGATGGGAGGAGGATCTCGGGATCCAGTTTACCCCGAGAGAGCTCACGAAACTACTCTCATTATCCTTCGAATCCTCCGTAAGCAACAAATACCAGGAGTCCGGATACAAACTTGTCACCAGGTGGTACAGGACACCACAAATTCTCCACTCCATGTTCCCTCAGACACAGGCCACCTGCTGGCGCTGTGATGCCCCCGTCAGCAGACATTCTACACATATTATGGTCCTGCCCCACACTCAGTGCCTCTTGGGACAAAGTACACGCCACCACTCAGAAATGCACCGGCCTCCCAGTTCCGCGTGACCCGGCCTTCTTCCTCCTGCATCATGATGTCATGCCGCTTAAGCCCTACAAATGATCTGTCGTACGCCATCAAATCAATGCTGCCCAAACCTGTGTTTGTCGGCCCTCTGGAGGAACTAGGGTCGCCACCTTTTCCTCCAGCGAAAACCTGAACACTCTAAGGCGCACGGAAATGTTTGGGGGGAGAAGGAGTCGTGACTTATTCATATGTAAATATCACAGTCGAGACTATTTTCAGTGTTGCCTGACATCTTGTGTCCGGGTTACAGCTGCCATGAAACCCGAACACAGCATTCAAAACCCGAACTGTCCAGG
>NW_017308608.1:50394-51153 GCF_000935625.1 Nanorana parkeri | reverse complement strand
GGGGGAAGAAAAAAGAAAACTCTTTAAATAAAGAATTTATTTTAAAAAAAAACAATATTAAAGAACGCACCAAAGAAGCAGAACTTGAAATACAACGGAGGCTGCAGTTTTTCTACTTTCCACTTGGAGATGATCCTATGATGTATTGTCAGTGGAACGCACAGACAGGAAGTGATAAAAGGCGCACACAGGAAGTGACAAAAGTTCCAGACAGGAAGTGGCAAAAGGTACAGACAGGAAGTGAGGTAGGGGTATAAACAGGAAGTTGTGGGTGAGTTTTGGAGGAAGTAGAGAGGAGACATTGCTGGAACTGGCTGCAGAGGAGGTAATAAGATATTATTTTATATTTACAGACATAGTTACATAGTATTTGAGGTTGAATAAAGACATTAGTCCATCAAGTCCAACCTATTAGGATCTCATTCTAGGAGTTCCTGTATATTACCCGTACCCCTGTATGTTACCTGTACCCCTGTATGTTACCTGTACCCCTGTATGTTACCTGTACCCCTGTATGTTACCCGTACCCCTGTATGTTACCTGTACTGTATCGTGAAACAGCTTTGGGAAACCAGCAATGGACTCCGGACACAGACTTCAGGAATACAAATCTTCTTTATTCTCTGCAGAGGACTCAGATGACTACCGCCTCCAATTCCTGAGTGGCCCTTTAAGGGCGGTCACTACATATTTATAACAACAATGACGTCACATTACATATTTCTAATACACATATTTCCTTTACAGCTCTAAGCCAAT
>NW_017308608.1:15592-46689 GCF_000935625.1 Nanorana parkeri | reverse complement strand
GTACCCCTGTATGTTACCCGTACCCCTGTATGTTACCCGTACCCCTGTATATTGGCTGTACCCCTGTATATTGGCTGTACCCCTGTATATTGGCTGTACCCCTGTATATTGGCTGTACCCCTGTATATTGGCTGTACCCCTGTATATTACCTGTACCCCTGTATGTTACCCGTACCCCTGTATGTTACCCGTACCCCTGTATATTACCCGTACCCCTGTATGTTACCCGTACCCCTGTATGTTACCTGTACTGTATCGTGAAACAGCTTTGGGAAACCAGCAATGGACTCCGGACACAGACTTCAGGAATACAAATCTTCTTTATTCTCTGCAGAGGACTCAGATGACTACCGCCTCCAATTCCTGAGTGGCCCTTTAAGGGCGGTCACTACATATTTATAACAACAATGACGTCACATTACATATTTCTAATACACATATTTCCTTTACAGCTCTAAGCCAATCAGCAAGCAGCATTTGCAATTTTACCAAATATGGTTCATATCCGTTATCAACTGTGGTCACAGCTTGTGACAAGAAGGAGGGTGTCAGTCACAAAATACTATCAGCATTTTTAGTTGCAGAAGTACATTCTAGGACAAAAGCCAGACGGCCTTTACACAGTGATGCTCTCCCTTGCATGTGTGGTTAAAATGCAAGAAGGAGCGAGGAGGTCAAATGCCTTATTATAGGTAGATACAAAAAACATGAGTTATTTAAATATATTTAGCAATCTTATCTGCCGCCACAGTACCCCTGTATGTTACCTGTACCCCTGTATGTTACCTGTACCCCTGTATGTTACCTGTACCCCTGTATGTTACCTGTGCCCCTGTATATTACTTGTACCCCTGTATATAATAAAGTTGAACAATATGGGACCCAGCACAGAACCCTGAGGGTTACATCCAGTAACCCCCTCCCCCTCCGTCATGTCCGTCCTCATCCTCCATATTCTTTCATCTCTGGCTATTGCTCCCTACTAGGGATGCACCAATACTAGTATCTGTGCCGATGCCGAGGATTTATGCAAGTACTCGTATTCACCCAAATGCTCCGATGTAGGGTTGCCACCTGTCCAGGATTGACCCGGACGGTCCGGGTTTTGAATGCTGTGTCCGGGTTTCATGGCAGCTGAAACCTGGACATAAGATGCCAGGCAGACCAGGGCAACCAAAATTAAGATAGGGAGAGCATGGAGCCGGATCAGGAAGCTGAGCGCCCCGCCATTACACTGCGCCCGACTTCCTGATTGGCCATAAAGCCGGCTCCATGCTCTCTCGTCACCTAGTAGCGAGAAGCATGGTGACGGCTTTCCTGCTAATCAGGAAGCCAGGTGGCAAGTCATTACACGCTGCCTGGCTTCCTGAATGGGTCTTCTGGTATTGGATTTGGATATCGCCGATTACCGGGAAAAAATATCGGTACTCAATACCGAAATACCCGTATGCGTGCATCCCTTCTCCACACCTTTTTTAGATTTAGGAGATGTGGTCACAGCTCTAACGTTCCACACAAGGTGACGTGTTTGGAAAAATCAAGAAGCACGTCTCAGTACGGAGATACGACGCGAGGAGAATGATTCCGGCCTTTGGATCGCATTGTTACGTTCTCACCTATTTCTTTCTTAGAATGTTTGAGTTGTTTGTTACTTTCTCACGATGGTCTCATATCGGATTTTGTGTTATGGAAACCGCAAAGGGTTCCTGCGAAGGACTCCATGATTTCCAGTCTCCATGGATACAATACTGACCTTATATCTTTGTACCTAGATGCGTTTCTTGGCCTGAGGAAGGACCATTGGAAGCGCAAAACTGTTCCTACTCCAAACCAATTATTTTATTCATCTGGCATCGAAGATTGAACTTAGTTTATCCCACTGATGCCAAGAGTTGTACGTTGAAGGTTCTCTCTGGTTTACATTCACTGAGACTTCATTACCAAACCTGTAAGATAGTATAAGAAGCCATCTGAGATGTCAGAACTCTGAAGGAACTCTGTGTAGACCTTATTCATCCCAGGACAGTTGGTCATCATGTCTGGAATACCTCTGAGGAACGTCTTATCTTATCTCCAGTTGGTAATGCAGAAGACAAGGACATCACACAACATTCTCCGGAAGATCTCATCCCTCAAATGACTTATCACCGAGCTGACTGTGTGGGTCCCTCTAATCCTGAGGAACCGTCTCATAAATCACATGCTAGTAATCCAGACATCCACCTGAGATCTCACATTACGGATAGATCAACAGATCCATCTCATCTCGAGGAATCTTTATTGAAGCTTACAGGGGACAGTTCACTGACGTGTTCAATGTGTAGGCAAACTCTTAATGAAAAGGGAGCAATTTTTGAACAGCAGAAAAGTCACACGGGTGAGCGCACTTTTCTATGTTCAGAGTGTGGGAAAAGTTTCCCTGAGAAACAAACACTTGTTATACATCAAAAAAGCAAGTATAATATTACATGTTCGGAGTGCGGGAAACATTTCAATGACCAAAGAAACTTTCTGAAACATCAGAGAATTCACACAGGCGAGCGTCCATTTTTATGTTTAGAGTGCGGGAAAAGTTTTACTCAGAAAGAAGATCTTCTTAAACATCAGAAAATTCACACTGGAGAGCGTCCTTTCTCTTGTGTAGAGTGCGGGAAAAGCTTCATTCAGAAATCAGACCTTCTTAGACACAAAAGAACTCACACAGGTGAGCGTCCCTTTTTGTGTTCAGAGTGCGGTAAATATTTCAGTGACAAAGGAAACCTTCTTAGACATCAGAGAATTCACACTGGTGAGCGTCCTTTTTCATGTTCAGAGTGTGGGAAAGGTTTCATTCAGAAAGGAGAACTTTTTAAACATCAGAAATGTCACACGGGAAAAGCAAAACGTCTAGGGCACAAGATAATCCACACAGGAGAGCATTCTTATTCATGTTCTGATTGCGGAAAATGTTTCTCGAGGAAAGATAGCCTTCTCAGACACCGGAGAAGTCACACGTGAAGGGACAGGTTTTCATGTTCAGAGTACTGGAAAAGTTTACCTGTGAAGGAAATGTAAATAGACATCAAAATCCACACCGCTTCTGATTTCGCTGTCAAATTTACAGTTATAAAATGCAATAATAAAATAGGAAGATTTGTACTCCCTGGCAATAATGACATTTCATTTATGAGTGGTCTGTTGTAGTAGATGGAGAATGTAGTGTGGATGGTGGGAGGAGAGCTGTCAGAGAATGTAGTGTGGATGGTGGAGGAGAGCTGTCAGAGAATGTAGTGTGGATGATGGGAGGAGAGCTGTCAGAGAATGTAGTGTGGATGGTGGGGGGAGAGCTGTCAGTGAATGTAGTGTAGATGGTGGGGGAGAGATGTCAAAGAATGTAGTGTGGATGGTGGAGAGCTGTCAGAGAATGTAGTGTGGATGGGGGAGGAGAGCTGTCAGAGAATGTAGTGTGGATGGGGGAGGAGAGCTGTCAGAGAATGTAGTGTGGATGGGGGAGGAGAGCTGTCAGAGAATGTAGTGTGGATGGGGGAGGAGAGCTGTCAGAGAATGTAGTGTGGATGGGGGAGGAGAGCTGTCAGAGAATGTAGTGTGGATGGGGGAGGAGAGCTGTCAGAGAATGTAGTGTGGATGGGGGAGGAGAGCTGTCAGAGAATGTAGTGTGGATGGGGGAGGAGAGCTGTCAGAGAATGTAGTGTGGATGGGGGAGGAGAGCTGTCAGAGAATGTAGTGTGGATGGGGGAGGAGAGCTGTCAGAGAATGTAGTGTGGATGGGGGAGGAGAGCTGTCAGAGAATGTAGTGTGGATGGGGGAGGAGAGCTGTCAGAGAATGTAGTGTGGATGGGGGAGGAGAGCTGTCAGAGAATGTAGTGTGGATGGGGGAGGAGAGCTGTCAGAGAATGTAGTGTGGATGGGGGAGGAGAGCTGTCAGAGAATGTAGTGTGGATGGGGGAGGAGAGCTGTCAGAGAATGTAGTGTGGATGGGGGAGGAGAGCTGTCAGAGAATGTAGTGTGGATGGGGGAGGAGAGCTGTCAGAGAATGTAGTGTGGATGGGGGAGGAGAGCTGTCAGAGAATGTAGTGTGGATGGGGGAGGAGAGCTGTCAGAGAATGTAGTGTGGATGGGGGAGGAGAGCTGTCAGAGAATGTAGTGTGGATGGGGGAGGAGAGCTGTCAGAGAATGTAGTGTGGATGGGGGAGGAGAGCTGTCAGAGAATGTAGTGTGGATGGGGGAGGAGAGCTGTCAGAGAATGTAGTGTGGATGGGGGAGGAGAGCTGTCAGAGAATGTAGTGTGGATGGGGGAGGAGAGCTGTCAGAGAATGTAGTGTGGATGGGGGAGGAGAGCTGTCAGAGAATGTAGTGTGGATGGGGGAGGAGAGCTGTCAGAGAATGTAGTGTGGATGGGGGAGGAGAGCTGTCAGAGAATGTAGTGTGGATGGGGGAGGAGAGCTGTCAGAGAATGTAGTGTGGATGGGGGAGGAGAGCTGTCAGAGAATGTAGTGTGGATGGGGGAGGAGAGCTGTCAGAGAATGTAGTGTGGATGGGGGAGGAGAGCTGTCAGAGAATGTAGTGTGGATGGGGGAGGAGAGCTGTCAGAGAATGTAGTGTGGATGGGGGAGGAGAGCTGTCAGAGAATGTAGTGTGGATGGGGGAGGAGAGCTGTCAGAGAATGTAGTGTGGATGGGGGAGGAGAGCTGTCAGAGAATGTAGTGTGGATGGGGGAGGAGAGCTGTCAGAGAATGTAGTGTGGATGGGGGAGGAGAGCTGTCAGAGAATGTAGTGTGGATGGGGGAGGAGAGCTGTCAGAGAATGTAGTGTGGATGGGGGAGGAGAGCTGTCAGAGAATGTAGTGTGGATGGGGGAGGAGAGCTGTCAGAGAATGTAGTGTGGATGGGGGAGGAGAGCTGTCAGAGAATGTAGTGTGGATGGGGGAGGAGAGCTGTCAGAGAATGTAGTGTGGATGGGGGAGGAGAGCTGTCAGAGAATGTAGTGTGGATGGGGGAGGAGAGCTGTCAGAGAATGTAGTGTGGATGGGGGAGGAGAGCTGTCAGAGAATGTAGTGTGGATGGGGGAGGAGAGCTGTCAGAGAATGTAGTGTGGATGGGGGAGGAGAGCTGTCAGAGAATGTAGTGTGGATGGGGGAGGAGAGCTGTCAGAGAATGTAGTGTGGATGGGGGAGGAGAGCTGTCAGAGAATGTAGTGTGGATGGGGGAGGAGAGCTGTCAGAGAATGTAGTGTGGATGGGGGAGGAGAGCTGTCAGAGAATGTAGTGTGGATGGGGGAGGAGAGCTGTCAGAGAATGTAGTGTGGATGGGGGAGGAGAGCTGTCAGAGAATGTAGTGTGGATGGGGGAGGAGAGCTGTCAGAGAATGTAGTGTGGATGGGGGAGGAGAGCTGTCAGAGAATGTAGTGTGGATGGGGGAGGAGAGCTGTCAGAGAATGTAGTGTGGATGGGGGAGGAGAGCTGTCAGAGAATGTAGTGTGGATGGGGGAGGAGAGCTGTCAGAGAATGTAGTGTGGATGGGGGAGGAGAGCTGTCAGAGAATGTAGTGTGGATGGGGGAGGAGAGCTGTCAGAGAATGTAGTGTGGATGGGGGAGGAGAGCTGTCAGAGAATGTAGTGTGGATGGGGGAGGAGAGCTGTCAGAGAATGTAGTGTGGATGGGGGAGGAGAGCTGTCAGAGAATGTAGTGTGGATGGGGGAGGAGAGCTGTCAGAGAATGTAGTGTGGATGGGGGAGGAGAGCTGTCAGAGAATGTAGTGTGGATGGGGGAGGAGAGCTGTCAGAGAATGTAGTGTGGATGGGGGAGGAGAGCTGTCAGAGAATGTAGTGTGGATGGGGGAGGAGAGCTGTCAGAGAATGTAGTGTGGATGGGGGAGGAGAGCTGTCAGAGAATGTAGTGTGGATGGGGGAGGAGAGCTGTCAGAGAATGTAGTGTGGATGGGGGAGGAGAGCTGTCAGAGAATGTAGTGTGGATGGGGGAGGAGAGCTGTCAGAGAATGTAGTGTGGATGGGGGAGGAGAGCTGTCAGAGAATGTAGTGTGGATGGGGGAGGAGAGCTGTCAGAGAATGTAGTGTGGATGGGGGAGGAGAGCTGTCAGAGAATGTAGTGTGGATGGGGGAGGAGAGCTGTCAGAGAATGTAGTGTGGATGGGGGAGGAGAGCTGTCAGAGAATGTAGTGTGGATGGGGGAGGAGAGCTGTCAGAGAATGTAGTGTGGATGGGGGAGGAGAGCTGTCAGAGAATGTAGTGTGGATGGGGGAGGAGAGCTGTCAGAGAATGTAGTGTGGATGGGGGAGGAGAGCTGTCAGAGAATGTAGTGTGGATGGGGGAGGAGAGCTGTCAGAGAATGTAGTGTGGATGGGGGAGGAGAGCTGTCAGAGAATGTAGTGTGGATGGGGGAGGAGAGCTGTCAGAGAATGTAGTGTGGATGGGGGAGGAGAGCTGTCAGAGAATGTAGTGTGGATGGGGGAGGAGAGCTGTCAGAGAATGTAGTGTGGATGGGGGAGGAGAGCTGTCAGAGAATGTAGTGTGGATGGGGGAGGAGAGCTGTCAGAGAATGTAGTGTGGATGGTGGAAGGAGAGCTGTCAGAGATATACAAACCTGAAGCTTTCGTTATTTCAGCCACTGGAAGAGTTTATCGTCATCGGAAGCTGTCAATCCTGAAGCCATCATTCAGCACGTTCAGGAACTTGAGTTTGGATTCTCCACCAGGTTTAGGGACTTTGAGCAAAATGGCCCATTGTTTTCACTTTTTGATTCATCCAGAACATTTTGAAGTGAAAGACTTGTCTTTACCTCATTTCGAATGGATGGGGATTGATGAGTTTGAAATGCGGCATATTGAGTGACATATATGTGCGAACAGATTTTTTCACACATGGAGACAGTCCATCTCGAAGCCGGCTTACAACTGATAATTCGCAGGCGTGTGTGCGGCTGGAAGTAACATCCTACAGGCAGGGGCGTAACTAGAAATCAAAGGGGCCCCATAGCAAAATTTTGTATGGGGCCCCGTGATTGCTAGTTATGCCACTTGCAGAGCCCACCTGAGAGTGACCCTGCAGAGCCCACCATTGACTCTTTATAGTGGGCTCTGCAGTGTCTCAGATGGGCGTCCCACCTTACCTGTCAGCGGCGCGCTGTCCGGCTCTTACATCACTGGCCCCATCTGCTCTTAGGTCGCTGGCCAGTGATGTAAGAGGAGGCGGGGTTGCTTTTAGGCGGGCCCCGCCTCCTTCTTCACTGCCGTGGTCCGAGAACTGAAGGGAACACCTGTGTAACCGGAGGCCGGTTCTAGCGGACCTATTCTCTGCTAATTTTCGCCCTCTGCTTGACGAGCTCAATCTAGACCTAACGGCCTATCACCGCACACATCTTTCTTGGCTGGGGCGGATCAATGTACTCAAAATGGACGTGATCCCTAGATTTCTCTATCTGTTCCAGGCAGTACCCATCGCCCTACCATCCATATACCTGAAACAGGTCCAAAAGGCCTTCACAAAATTTATTTGGGGCACCTCACGCCCACGACTTAGCTATCGATCACTGTGGGGGGGGCGCACCCGACATCTCCCTCTACCACGCATCATCAGCCGTCCTAACCCGCATAGTGGACTGGTTCCACAGGGGTGGAGAGAAACAGTGGGTCGGACTGGAAGAAACACTCACAAAGGGTGATTTAACGGCGCTACCTTGGATACCCCCTGGATCCATACCGACACATCACCCCCACCCCTAAACACGCCTTGCCAGCTTATTTTGGCCCAATGACACCTCTATTCGGGAACCCGACTTTCCCCCCTGCCCTGACTGGGACCTCCTTCGGCAGATGGACAAAGGCATCCCACCGCAGGGTGCTTTCGGCGCTACAGGCACAACCACTGTCGGGAGTGAACCGCCTTGACCCAGGCCTAGGGGACTGGCTGTCGGAGGGACAATTTCGCTCCTTCGTCTCTTCTCTCCATGGACCGGACGGCTTCGGGAGTGAGCAGACGGAGTTTGATTCAATTCTTCTAGCATCAACAACTCCTACGCACATAGTCTCCCTTCTATACTCCTTACTCTCCCTCCTAGCCTCTCCTATGCTCCCATCTTACACTTCGGCCTGGCAACGTGAACTGGACCTCACCTTTACAACAGACGAATGGGAGAAGTCGTTTGCCCTCACACAATTCTCTGTCCATCGCAAGCAAAGCCCACAAGAAGAACCTTAAAATACTCACTAGATGGTACAGATGTCCCACGGTCCTCCATCGATTTTATCTCACAGTGTCTGACTCTTGTTGGAGGTGCGGAGCCTCCCCAGGAAACATGACTCGTATCTGGTGGAGCTTTCCACAGCTTCAAGGATTCTGGCAGGGGGTGTTGGGGACATACCTCAGAGTGACAGGAACAGAGATCAGGAATGACCCCAAAATTCTACTATTGTCCATGATCCCTGGTTCGCTCAAGAGGGCGAAGAAGGGCCTGCTACGACACTTTCTTACAGCAGCTAGGGCTGTTGTCCCGCGTCATTGGCGTACACCTGTGGTGCCCACCCTTGCGGAATGGGTTTGCGGAAATGGACCGCATTGCGGACCTAGAGGGCCTCCTAGCTAGAGAACGGGGTGAGGGAGATAAATATGTACATATGTGGTCCGTCTGGATCGTTTTCAGGAACACTGACGGATTCCAGGCTACACTCTCATCTTAACTTGCCTCCCGGAGGACACCGTTGGCCGCCATGTCTGGGGGTAGGAGACTAACATCCCTTTCCATGAACCTCTATCTGCGCACCTCGGCAGGACCTCTTCCTCT
Source organism: Nanorana parkeri (assembly GCF_000935625.1). Taxonomy (NCBI): domain Eukaryota; kingdom Metazoa; phylum Chordata; class Amphibia; order Anura; family Dicroglossidae; genus Nanorana; species Nanorana parkeri. The sequence goes on along the minus strand of NW_017308608.1, from coordinate 37,895 downwards.
ACCTACCTTTTCGCTTCTTCCCCCCTGTGGAACCTTCCCCCTGGCACCCTCTCCCTGCGATGAGCAAATGCAGCTGGTTACCATTCTCATGGGAGCTATAGCCCGAGACACACATTGCATTCACCTGTGAGGTTCCCCCCCTTTGCCCTGTCCTCACGCTCCAAGATGGGTGCTGTTGGGAGAGGGCGGTGCAGGCTGCCCAGAACCTGTACCAACCTGTAAGATTTTTTATAGAACATTGTGTCCTGTGTGCTATCAGTAATGTTGACACTTTGAAACCACTTATACCCTGCTAACTGTTCTGTTGACGCTACCCTCGGGCCTACTGACCTATAGACATGTGCGATTCGTTTTCGTTACGAATCGAAATGCGTAGGGATTTTCCTGAAATTCGTAAATTCCGAAGCATACGAAATCCGAATGGCAGTTTCCAAATTATATCCGAAATACGGAATTCCGTTAACGAATTTCGGATCCGAATTTCTTTGAAACGGGAACTAATATTACCCCTGTAAATGAGGTTGAACAACATGACAAGATTTTTTTTTTAATCAGAAATACGGATCCGCTGCTGCTGAGAGTCGCATTACAATACACACGCAGGAAATACGAAATTCCGCTGACGTATTTTCGTTCCGTTACGAACATTCGTTATATTGAAGTTAAAAAGCAAAGTACATTTATATTGGAGTTGATGGTATTTTTTTTTAAATCCGAAATACGAAATCCGGATCCGGAATCCGTTAACGGAATTCGTATTTCGTCTTGGTTGACCAATCAGAGGTTTTCTCTTCTGCTGCTGAGAGTTGCATTACAAATACACAGGCAGGAAATACGAAATTCCTTTGACGTTCGTTCCGTTACGAACATTCGTTATATTGAAGGTAAAAAGCAAAGTACATTTATATTGGAGTTGATGGTAGGGTTTTTTTTAAAGTCCGAAATACGAAATTCGGATCCGGAATTCGTATTTCGGATAAAAAAAACAACTACCACATCGACTCCAATATTAACAAAGGTATTTTTGCTTTTTAACTTCATCATAACGAATGTTCGTAAAGTTACGAAAATGTGCCGAAACTAACGAAAATCCGTATTTCGTACGAATCCGAATTGAGTTTCTGATACGAATTACGAAATAACGGATATAACGAAACGGAACAAATTTTATGACGGCGCACAAGTCTACAGGCTCTTACTTTTCCTTTATCGTCTGTATTATGTTTTTTTTTGTGTGTCAAGGTGAACTTGCATGTTTACCTCCTAGTAATGCATTTGAAAATTCAATAAACTCAGATTGAACTATAAAATGTAAAATTTTATGAAAAAATACAATATTTTTAAAAATTAAAAAAATAAAAAACATTTTCGGTTTCGGCCTGACATTTTTTTTAAATTTCGGTTTCGTTTCGGTTTTAAAATTTCCATTTCGGCGCACCTCTAGTCGCCATGCCATGTACAAAGTCTTCATCGTCACTGGGTCAAGTCAGGCTACAATTAAAATGTTTCCATTCTTTCAAGTTTCACCTCGTTAAAAATATATTTTTAGAATTAAATCATTTTTTTCCTCATTCGACTTGAAACTTTGGTGTAATAATTGCAGCAATCTTGAAGAACGCGCCAAGAAGCAGAACTTGAAATACAACGTAGGCTGCAGTTTTTATACTTTCCACTTGGAGATGATCCTATGATGTATTGTCAGTGGAACGCACAGGCAGGAAGGGATAAAAGATGCAAACAGGAAGTGACAGAAGGTACAAACAGGAAGTGACAAAAGATATAGACAGAAAGTGACAAAAGGTGCAGACAGGAAGTGAGGTAGGGGTATAAACAGGAAGTTGTGGGTGAGTTTGGAGGAAGCAGAGAGGAGACATTGCTGGAACTGCAGCAGAGGAGGTAATAAGATATTATTTCATATTTATACCCGGTTACCCCCTCCCCCCCGTCATGTCCGTCCTCGTCCTCCATATTCTTTCATCTCTGGCTATTGCTCCACACTAGGGATATACCGATACCAATACTAGTATCTGTGCCGATGCCGAGTATTTGGGCGTGTACTCGCCCAAATGCTCCTATGCCGAGCCCGATACTACCGGTATCAGGAAGCCGGCAGAGCTTCATTACACGCTGCCCCGACTTCCTTATTGGCCAGAAAGCCGGCTCCATGCTTTCTCGTCCCTGCTAATCAGGAAGTCGGGTGGCGAGTCTTCACACGCCGACTGCCTTCCTGAATGGGGCTTCCAGTACTCCGTATTCCATATCGGCGAGTACCGAAAAAAAAATATCCCTTCTCCACACCTTTTATATTTAGGAGACGTGGTCCGGTGGTCACAGCTCTTGAAATTTGATAAAGAGTTGTACTTTGAAGGTTCTCTTTGGTCGGATAGATCAACAGATCCATCTCATCTCGAGGAATCTTTATTGAAGCTTACAGGGGACAGTTCACTGACGTGTTCAATGTGTAGGCAAACTCTTAATGAAAACGGAGCAATTTTTGAACAGCAGAAAAGTCACACGGGTGAGCGCACTTTTCTATGTTCAGAGTGTGGGAAAAGTTTCCCTGAAAAACAAACACTTGTTTTCCATCAAAAAAGTAAAAAAAGCAAGTATAATATTACATGTTCGGAGTGCGGAAAACATTTCAATGACCAAAGAAACTTTCTGAAACATCAGAGAATTCATACAGGTGAGCGTCCATTTTCATGTTTAGAGTGTGGGAAAAGTTTTACTCAGAAAGAAGACCTTCTTAAACATCGGAAAATTCACACTGGAGAGCGTCCTTTCTCTTGTGTAGAGTGCGGGAAAAGCTTCATTCAGAAATCAGACCTTCTTAGACACAAAAGAACTCACACAGGTGAGCGTCCCTTTTTGTGTTCAGAGTGCGGTAAATATTTCAGTGACAAAGGAAACCTTCTTAGACATCAGAGAATTCACACGGGTGAGCGTCCTTTTTCATGTTCAGAGTGTGGGAAAGGTTTCATTCAGAAAGGAGAACTTTTTAAACATCAGAAATGTCACACGGGAAAAGCAAAACGTCTAGGGCACAAGATAATCCACACAGGAGAGCATTCTTATTCATGTTCTGATTGCGGAAAATGTTTCTCGAGGAAAGATAGCCTTCTCAGACACCGGAGAAGTCACACGTGAAGGGACAGGTTTTCATGTTCAGAGTGCAGGAAAAGTTTACTTGTGAAGGAAATCTAAATAGACATCAAAATCCACTCCGCTTCTGATTTTGCTGTCAAATTTACAGTTATAAAATTCAATAATAAAATAGGAAGATTTGTAATCCCTGGCAATAATGACATTTCATTTATGAGTGGTTTGTTGTAGTAGATGGAGAATGTAGTGTGGATGGTGGGGGAGAGGTGTCAGAGAATGTAGTGTGGATGGTGGGGGGAGAGCTGTCAGAGAATGTAGTGTGGATGGTGGAGGAGAGCTGTCAGAGCATGAAGTGTGGACGGTGGGAGGAGAGCTGACAGAGAATGTAGTGTGGATGGTGGAGGAGAGCTGTCAGAGAATGTAGTGTGGATGGTGGGAGGAGAGCTGTCAGAGAATGTAGTGTGGATGGTGGGAGGAGAGCTGTCAGAGAATGTAGTGTGGATGGTGGGAGGAGAGCTGTCAGAGAATGTAGTGTGGATGGTGGGAGGAGAGCTGTCAGAGAATGTAGTGTGGATGGTGGGAGGAGAGCTGTCAGAGAATGTAGTGTGGATGGTGGGAGGAGAGCTGTCAGAGAATGTAGTGTGGATGGTGGGAGGAGAGCTGTCAGAGAATGTAGTGTGGATGGTGGGAGGAGAGCTGTCAGAGAATGTAGTGTGGATGGTGGGAGGAGAGCTGTCAGAGAATGTAGTGTGGATGGTGGGAGGAGAGCTGTCAGAGAATGTAGTGTGGATGGTGGGAGGAGAGCTGTCAGAGAATGTAGTGTGGATGGTGGGAGGAGAGCTGTCAGAGAATGTAGTGTGGATGGTGGGAGGAGAGCTGTCAGAGAATGTAGTGTGGATGGTGGGAGGAGAGCTGTCAGAGAATGTAGTGTGGATGGTGGGAGGAGAGCTGTCAGAGAATGTAGTGTGGATGGTGGGAGGAGAGCTGTCAGAGAATGTAGTGTGGATGGTGGGAGGAGAGCTGTCAGAGAATGTAGTGTGGATGGTGGGAGGAGAGCTGTCAGAGAATGTAGTGTGGATGGTGGGAGGAGAGCTGTCAGAGAATGTAGTGTGGATGGTGGGAGGAGAGCTGTCAGAGAATGTAGTGTGGATGGTGGGAGGAGAGCTGTCAGAGAATGTAGTGTGGATGGTGGGAGGAGAGCTGTCAGAGAATGTAGTGTGGATGGTGGGAGGAGAGCTGTCAGAGAATGTAGTGTGGATGGTGGGAGGAGAGCTGTCAGAGAATGTAGTGTGGATGGTGGGAGGAGAGCTGTCAGAGAATGTAGTGTGGATGGTGGGAGGAGAGCTGTCAGAGAATGTAGTGTGGATGGTGGGAGGAGAGCTGTCAGAGAATGTAGTGTGGATGGTGGGAGGAGAGCTGTCAGAGAATGTAGTGTGGATGGTGGGAGGAGAGCTGTCAGAGAATGTAGTGTGGATGGTGGGAGGAGAGCTGTCAGAGAATGTAGTGTGGATGGTGGGAGGAGAGCTGTCAGAGAATGTAGTGTGGATGGTGGGAGGAGAGCTGTCAGAGAATGTAGTGTGGATGGTGGGAGGAGAGCTGTCAGAGAATGTAGTGTGGATGGTGGGAGGAGAGCTGTCAGAGAATGTAGTGTGGATGGTGGGAGGAGAGCTGTCAGAGAATGTAGTGTGGATGGTGGGAGGAGAGCTGTCAGAGAATGTAGTGTGGATGGTGGGAGGAGAGCTGTCAGAGAATGTAGTGTGGATGGTGGGAGGAGAGCTGTCAGAGAATGTAGTGTGGATGGTGGGAGGAGAGCTGTCAGAGAATGTAGTGTGGATGGTGGGAGGAGAGCTGTCAGAGAATGTAGTGTGGATGGTGGGAGGAGAGCTGTCAGAGAATGTAGTGTGGATGGTGGGAGGAGAGCTGTCAGAGAATGTAGTGTGGATGGTGGGAGGAGAGCTGTCAGAGAATGTAGTGTGGATGGTGGGAGGAGAGCTGTCAGAGAATGTAGTGTGGATGGTGGGAGGAGAGCTGTCAGAGAATGTAGTGTGGATGGTGGGAGGAGAGCTGTCAGAGAATGTAGTGTGGATGGTGGGAGGAGAGCTGTCAGAGAATGTAGTGTGGATGGTGGGAGGAGAGCTGTCAGAGAATGTAGTGTGGATGGTGGGAGGAGAGCTGTCAGAGAATGTAGTGTGGATGGTGGGAGGAGAGCTGTCAGAGAATGTAGTGTGGATGGTGGGAGGAGAGCTGTCAGAGAATGTAGTGTGGATGGTGGGAGGAGAGCTGTCAGAGAATGTAGTGTGGATGGTGGGAGGAGAGCTGTCAGAGAATGTAGTGTGGATGGTGGGAGGAGAGCTGTCAGAGAATGTAGTGTGGATGGTGGGAGGAGAGCTGTCAGAGAATGTAGTGTGGATGGTGGGAGGAGAGCTGTCAGAGAATGTAGTGTGGATGGTGGGAGGAGAGCTGTCAGAGAATGTAGTGTGGATGGTGGGAGGAGAGCTGTCAGAGAATGTAGTGTGGATGGTGGGAGGAGAGCTGTCAGAGAATGTAGTGTGGATGGTGGGAGGAGAGCTGTCAGAGAATGTAGTGTGGATGGTGGGAGGAGAGCTGTCAGAGAATGTAGTGTGGATGGTGGGAGGAGAGCTGTCAGAGAATGTAGTGTGGATGGTGGGAGGAGAGCTGTCAGAGAATGTAGTGTGGATGGTGGGAGGAGAGCTGTCAGAGAATGTAGTGTGGATGGTGGGAGGAGAGCTGTCAGAGAATGTAGTGTGGATGGTGGGAGGAGAGCTGTCAGAGAATGTAGTGTGGATGGTGGGAGGAGAGCTGTCAGAGAATGTAGTGTGGATGGTGGGAGGAGAGCTGTCAGAGAATGTAGTGTGGATGGTGGGAGGAGAGCTGTCAGAGAATGTAGTGTGGATGGTGGGAGGAGAGCTGTCAGAGAATGTAGTGTGGATGGTGGGAGGAGAGCTGTCAGAGAATGTAGTGTGGATGGTGGGAGGAGAGCTGTCAGAGAATGTAGTGTGGATGGTGGGAGGAGAGCTGTCAGAGAATGTAGTGTGGATGGTGGGAGGAGAGCTGTCAGAGAATGTAGTGTGGATGGTGGGAGGAGAGCTGTCAGAGAATGTAGTGTGGATGGTGGGAGGAGAGCTGTCAGAGAATGTAGTGTGGATGGTGGGAGGAGAGCTGTCAGAGAATGTAGTGTGGATGGTGGGAGGAGAGCTGTCAGAGAATGTAGTGTGGATGATGGGAGGAGAGCTGTCAGGGAAGGTAGTGTGGATGGTGGGGGAGAGATGTCAGAGAATGTAGTGTGGATGGTGGGGGAGAGCTGTCAGAGAATGTAGTGTGGATGGTGGGGGAGAGCTGTCAGAGAATGTAGTGTGTGTCCTCTCTAATGACAGAACTTTAGTTCCAGGATGTTGTCTGTGGAGGATCTCATAGTGCGCACTCATGGTTTAGATTGTGGGTGTTGGTCACATTCAACTGGACTTGTTCTGTAATGTTAAGGACGATTCCTTCTCCAAGAAACTTCATCAGTCCGGATGAATGTCAGGAACATACCCACAGATATTAAAATATTGAAAAACATCATAGGCGGCAACTTTCCTGATTTCCACAAGGTGGCAATCTCACTTAAAGGAAGGCAGTGATATGAAACATCAACAGGAAGTGATGTCACATATAAATAGGAAGTTTTGGACGAGAGTTCTGTTGGGAGGACGTAGAGAAGAGACATTGCTGGAACTGGGAGCAGAGGAGGTAATAAGATATTATTTTATATTTACACCCAGTAGCCCCTCCCCCCCCGTCATGTCTGTCCTCGTCCTCCATAGTCACTGTGATGTCTGTTATGGTTTATAGTATTAGAATATTGCACCGTGTCGGCCATCGATTAGTGTTGGCGTTTGGGATTCCGGGAACAGACAAGGGGTGTGTCTGGAGTGTGACTGTATCATTGTGTGTGTCAGGTTCCTATAAGGTGTCAGGATGTCTCTGTCTATTTCTCCATGGAGGAGTGGGAGTATCTAGAAGGACCCCGGCATCTCTACAAGGACGTGGTGATGGAGAATGCCCCGCCCCTCACATCACCGGGTAAGAGGAGAGAGCAGTACGGAGGCTCCGCCTACATCCCCCATCATCTGATACACACATAGAAACAATGTATTCAATCAGTGTGTGTGTCTCCTACAGATGGATCCAGTAAGAGGAACCCACCAGAGAGATGTCCCCGTCCTCTGTATTCCCGGGACTCCACACAGGAAGATCTCACCGTCCCCCACCATGGTCAGGTAGGTGGGACTCGGCATCCAGAACTCAAGTATGACTCTGAACTATAACATAACATTCTTCTATATAATCTCTCATTTACCACTGTATTCTATCCTTCGGGGTTCAGGCCGTAGAAATGAAAGACATCAAAGTTGAGGTTAAAGAGGAGGAAGAAGAGACGTTGGTGAGTGAAGCTCAAGAGTCAGATGAGGAGGTCGAGATGATTCTGAAAGATGAACAGGAGGAATCTTCTCTACATATCGACACAAGTGAGTAATGAAAACTAAATGTAGAGACGCTTCACGTTTTCTTTTACTTAAACGGGTTTCAAAAAAACATTTGTCCATCAAGTTCACCAGAAAAAAATAAGAAAGTGTCCGTTGATACAGACTAAGGCCGGAGGAAAAACCCCACAGGAAATTAGATGGGATGTTCTCCAAGGATACAAAGTCTGTATTGACCTTGTTCAAGAAAAGGAATTGAATATCCTTCAATAAGAGAGAGATTGAGAAAACCACTGACAGTGATAACATCAAAGATGGACTTACTCCACCACCTAATGTCCCCAACCAATGAGGAGGAGATACTGTACACCATATGAAGGTCCATCTCCATTCCCCAATATAATGTCATGTGACCAGCAAATGAGGAGGAGATACTGTACACCTTATGAAGGTCCATCTCCATTCCCCAATATAATGTCATGTGACCAGCAAATGAGGAGGAGATACTGTACACCTTATGAAGGTCCATCTCCATTCCCCAATATAATGTCATGTGACCAGCAAATGAGGAGGAGATACTGTACACCTTATGAAGGTCCATCTCCATTCCCCAATATAATGTCATGTGACCAGCAAATGAGGAGGAGATACTGTACACCTTATGAAGGTCCATCTCCATTCCCCAATATAATGTCATGTGACCAGCAAATGAGGAGGAGATACTGTACACCTTATGAAGGTCCATCTCCATTCCCCAATATAATGTCATGTGACCAGCAAATGAGGAGGAGATACTGTACACCTTATGAAGGTCCATCTCCATTCCCCAATATAATGTCATGTGACCAGCAAATGAGGAGGAGATACTGTACACCTTATGAAGGTCCATCTCCATTCCCCAATATAATGTCATGTGACCAGCAAATGAGGAGGAGATACTGTACACCTTATGAAGGTCCATCTCCATTCCCCAATATAATGTCATGTGACCAGCAAATGAGGAGGAGATACTGTACACCTTATGAAGGTCCATCTCCATTCCCCAATATAATGTCATGTGACCAGCAAATGAGGAGGAGATACTGTACACCTTATGAAGGTCCATCTCCATTCCCCAATATAATGTCATGTGACCAGCAAATGAGGAGGAGATACTGTACACCTTATGAAGGTCCATCTCCATTCCCCAATATAATGTCATGTGACCAGCAAATGAGGAGGAGATACTGTACACCTTATGAAGGTCCATCTCCATTCCCCAATATAATGTCATGTGACCAGCAAATGAGGAGGAGATACTGTACACCTTATGAAGGTCCATCTCCATTCCCCAATATAATGTCATGTGACCAGCAAATGAGGAGGAGATACTGTACACCTTATGAAGGTCCATCTCCATTCCCCAATATAATGTCATGTGACCAGCAAATGAGGAGGAGATACTGTACACCTTATGAAGGTCCATCTCCATTCCCCAATATAATGTCATGTGACCAGCAAATGAGGAGGAGATACTGTACACCATATGAAGGTCCGTCTCTGTATGTCCTATCCATGTCTAGTTTGTATTCACGGTTCTGTGTTCTGGTTCCACCCGAATCCAAACCAAAGTCCCGAGAAACTGTTGAGTGTTGGATCTCCACATATGACTTCTCAGTGCAAAGCATGAAGTAGAATTCTAATATCTCTCTAAAAATTGTTTTCCAACAGATGGACACTATGTCTGGAATACCTCTGAGGGACATCTTTCTTTATCTTCAGTTGGCAATGCAGAAAATGATATCGTACAACATTCTCCAGGAGTGAATCCCATTACTCATAATAGACATCCCAGACCTTCCCGTTCACAGAGATCAATGGATCCCTCTAATTCCAAGGAACCTTCTTTACGCCATGAAGGAGATCACACAGGAGAGGGTTCATCGAAACGTTCAGTGGTTAGAAAATCTCTAACTGCAAACAGGGCACCTCTCAAACAGCCGAGACATCACACACGTGAGCATCCTTTTTCATGTTCTGAGTGCGGGAAAAGTTTCATTGTGAAAAAAAGCCTTCTTCTACACCAGAAGAGTCACACGGCGGATAATCTTTTCACCTGTTCCGAGTGTGGGCAAAGTTTTCCTGAGAAAAGAGCACTTCTTACACATAAGAAAAGTCACAAATGCAAGTATCGATATTCGTGTTCAGAGTGCGGGAAGCGTTTTGTTCAGAAGGGACACTTTCTTATGCACCACAGAACGCACACTGGTGAGCGTCCATTCTCATGTTCAGAGTGTGGGAAAAGTTTCATCCAGAAAGTAGGCCTTCTTAGACACCAGAGAATTCACACAGGCGAGCGCCCCTATACGTGTTCAGAGTGCGGAAAACGTTTCACTGACAAGGGAAACCTTCAAAAACACCAGAGAATCCACACAGGCGAGCGTCCATTTTCATGTTCTGAGTGTGGGCAAAGTTTCGTTAGCAAAGGAAACCTTGATAGACACCAGAGAAGCCACACCGACGAGCGCCCTTTTCCATGTTTAGATTGCGGGAAATCTTTCTTTGAAAAAAAGGACCTTGTTCGACACCAGAGAATCCACACGGGCGAGCGTCCTTATTTGTGTTCAGAGTGCGGGAAACGTTTCAGTAAGAAGGAAAGCCTTGTCAGCCACCAGAAAAATCACACTTGAAAGGGCGCTTTCAGGTTCAGAGTGTGGGAAAAGTTTTACACATGAAGGATTTCTAAAAAGACATTGGCGTGCACTCAGCTGCTGATTTTTGTAGACGTAGGGTGGCATTTAACCAGTGGAACTGTCCAGTCCATAGACCAAGAAGATAAATTTGATTTTGAAGTGGTATAATAGAGACATTCCATTCACAATATCTGATGGAATCGGTAGGGAACCTAGATCAGAGAGGGGCGTCGGCATGACCTGTATGCAGTGAGGGCAGCTGAATGGCTTTCAGGTTCCAGTCAGCTGCCCTCCCTGCAAACAGGTCACTCCGATACTCATCCCTTATCCAGGCTTCAAAGTGCATATCTTCCCGATTCCAATACATATGGTTGCTCCGGCCCTGGAGAAGGAGGTGTTCAATTCCGAAATGCATTAGTTGTATTTTTGAAATTCAGATGCAGTCATTGAAATTGAAATAATTGAAACAAACCCTCAAGCAAGATGGCCATTTGGTTTTAGGTGCGCCTAGCCACCCATCTAGGATTTGATCTTCTCATGAGCGATCCCACCATCGTGACCAAGAGGCAGCAGACTAGGACCTTATCCAGGCCCACACACACTGTTCTTACCTCCTCCAAGGAGAACACACCAAATATTTTTGGATCTACAGCACAAATTCTTATTTCTTTTGGTCCACCACATACCCATCAATTATCTGCCTTCATGGCCGATACTGAGAAGGAAACATTGGAGTGATTGGACAACATGGATGCCGATCTGGCAGTACTTATACCATCGTATGATCCTGTCCAGTGGAGGGATGTACGAAGTGGTCCTCTAATGAAGGCAAATTGGGGTGGAAAAAGGGAAGATGCAAACCACGGCTGGCCTGAAGTCCCATCATGGACTTGTGGTGAACGCTGGTGAAGCTCAGGAACATTAGAGCTCAGCAATGGAGGACATCATGGACTAGTGGTGAACGTTGGCAAAGCTGAGGAACCCCAGAGCCCGGCAATGGAGGACATAATGGACTAGTGGTGAATGTTGGTGAAGCTGAGGAACCCTAGAGCCCGGCAATGGAGGACATCATGGACTTGTGGTGAAGCTGAGGAACCCTAGAGCCCGGCAATGGAGGACATCATGGGCTTGTGGTGAACGTTGGTGAAGCGGAGGAACCCTAGAGCCCGGCAATGGAGGACATCATGGACTTTTGGTGAAGCTGAGGAACCCTAGAGCCCGGCAATGGAGGACATCATGGACTTGTGGTGAAGCTGAGGAACCCTAGAGCTCAGCAATGGAGGACATCATGGACTTGTGGTGAACGTTGGTTAAGCTGAGGAACCCTAGAGCCCGGCAATGGAGGACATCATAAACTTGTGGTGCACGTTGTTTGAAGCTGAGGAACCTCCTTGAAATGGAGGAGATCATGGAAACATGGATTAGGAATTGGCAGTGACAACAAGCGTTGCTTGATGGTGATGGTGGATGATGGCTCATGTAACCCAGGACTGGAATGGGAGCTCAGCACAACATTCAATGTCCTTGTGTGGACTAAGGATGACCAATGGGCCGGTGGTACTTGTAATGGTCTTAAGTCATGTTATATAATTTTATTGTCGAAGCTGGTGAAGAACAATGTAACCAGTTTTCAAACAATACTTTATATGAGCCCTTGTGGAGCATTCTTTATGTCAGGGGCAGGAAATACTTGGGTCTGCATTGTGACAAACTTATTGACCAGGTGGGCCTGTGATAGGACTGTTTTTGGGGTCATAAACCATCATTTGGCTATTCACAATGGAAACAGCCATGGGAGGACTCTCATCGAAAGGAACCTGTTTAGTCAACTGCCACCAGATAGAGGAGGAGGATGTACATAAGTGATGACCTTCAAGTGATGTGACATCAAAAGTACCCTCAGATCACCCAGGCGGTCATCCCTCCCGATAGTGGCCGGCAGTAACATGTATATAACGTGTAGGTTGGGTCAGAACCTGAGGGCCAAGATGGAAGGAAGCATGGAAGACACGCGGGAGCATAGACAGAATGTACATATAAGCTGACTTCCTGGAGTTTCTGTATCTTTACCAAAATTGTGAAAAGGACTTATTATAAAATTTTGTATATACTCTGCTGGATGCGTCTTCTGTTTCTGGGATCTAATAAATTCTACGCATTCCCGGACATGTAGGAGTAGAGAGAGCGGTCAGAGAATGTAGTGTGGATGGTGGAGGAGAGCTGTCAGAGAATGTAGTGTGGATGGTGGGAGGAGAGCTGTCAGAGAATGTAGTGTGGTATCATGCAGGGCTTCATAAACAGTGCTTTAGTCTGGGTAGATCAGTAAGTTATGCAGGGACAGGCTGAGGTCAGGGCAGGCAGCAGATAAGAGAGTAAGGCCCCTTTCACACGGGTGATCAGGAGGGGATCTGTGGTTGGATCCCCTCCAGATCAGAGCGGTATGGGTCTGATGTCGCCATTGTGACCTCCGTGTCCATCCATCAGGAACAAATCTAAAATGACTTCGCCCCATGTTGGTCTATGGGGAATAAGATGTAAACGGACATGTTCTGTTTATATCAGAATTCACCCCGATCCGGTATAATGATGTCCTGTGAAACTAAACTCTGATCCATTTGTTTTGCTGCACCTGGCCGGAGTCAGGGGTAACGGGATGTCCATCCGTTTAGACCCGTCTCCCATACGATAGCAGTTTTTACCCACCCATGTGAAAGGGGCCCAGGGACAGACTGAGGTCAGGGCAAGTAGCAGATAGAAGCATTCCAGGGACAGACTGAGGACAGGGGAAACCATTCCAGGGACAGGCTGGTGTCAGCGCAGGGAGCAGACAAGAGAGTATGCCAGGGACAGGCTGAGTTCAGGGCAGGTAGCAGATGAGAGTAATGCAGGGACAGGCTGAGGTCAGGGCAGGTAGCAGACTAGAGAGTAATCCAGGGACAGGCAGCAGACTAGAGAATAATCCAGGGCAGGCAAAAGACTAGAGAGTATTCCAGGGACAGGCTGAGGTCAGGGCAGGCAGCAGACTAGAGAGTAATCCAGAGGCAGGTTGAGATCAGGGCAGGCAGCAGACTAGAGAATAATCCAGGGACAGGCTTAGATCAGGGCAGGCAGCAGACTAGAGAGTAATCCCGGGACAGGCTGAGATCAAGGCAGGCAGCAGACTAGAGAGTAATACCGGGACAGGCTGAGATCAAGGCAGGCAGCAGATGAGAGTATTCCCAGGGCAAGCAGCATTGACCTGGATCGGTGTACTGTACTGGATTATCAGGAACCTTCCTATTATAGTTCAGAGAATGATCCAACCTGCAATAGAATGGAGGACACTCGGAGGGGAAATGGGGGCAACTGACAGGAAGTTCACACCAGAAACAGCCAAGGACGCTTCCTCCTCCACTTAGAATGCATAAGTACGTTGTAGCTGGGCTGAGGTGTTCTCAGAATACAAAAAGTTCCCGGTAGACGTCCCCACGGGTCATCAGAAGGGATCAAACATAACATATTATTTTTTATTTTCCCTCTGCCGCTATAAAATTGAAGAACGCACCAAGACACGGATGTCAAAATATCGAAAAAACACAAACGTAACATTCTCCACAAGGAGACAATCTCACTTATTGTCAGCGGAACACAAAGACAGGAAGTAAAGGATGTGCACACAGGAAGTGATGTAAAGCATCGACCGGAAGTGATGTAGATGTATAAACAGGAAGTTCCGGGTGAGAGGTGAGGTGGGAGGAAGTAGAGAGCAGACATTGGTAGCACAGGCAACAGAGGAGGTAAGAAGATAGAAGAATACCTGATCAATAAGAATGGACAGAGACCAAAGTCACGTGACTGAGAGGATATTGGACCTCACCCTGGAGATCATCTACCTGCTGACCGGAGAGGTGAGGAGGATTCTGGGAGGTCACATGACATCACTCTGATCTCTATTCATAACACACAGACCTGACCGGAGAGGTGAGGAGGATTCTGGGAGGTCTGTAGTGATAATTGTTATGTTCTCTCTTCACACAGGATTATAAAGTGACGAAAACGTCTGGTGAACCAATAACACCCAACGAGTGTCTTCAAAGGACATCACCCATCACAGAGCCTCCACCTCACCGCCTGACAACAGAGGTAAACAGAGCCAAGAAGATTCTAGAAGTCACCATGAAGATGATGGAGCTGCTGACAGGAGAGGTGAGCGGTGCCGGGAATTCTGGGACATGACCCAGGAACAGACAAGGGGTGTGTCTGGGTGGTGACGGGAGAGGTGAGCGGTGCCGGGAATTCTGGGACATGATCCAGGGACAGACAAGGGGCGTGTCTGGGTGGTGACTGTATCATTGTGTGTGTCAGGTTCCTATAAGGTGTCAGGATGTCTCTGTCTATTTCTCCATGGAGGAGTGGGAGTATCTAGAAGGACACCGGGATCTCTACAAGGACGTGGTGATGGAGAATGCCCCGCCCCTCACATCACCGGGTAAGAGGAGAGAGCAGTACGGAGGCTCCGCCTACATCCCCCATCATCTGATACACACATAGAAACAATGTATTCAGTCAGTGTGTGTGTTCCCTACAGATGGATCCAGTAAGAGGAACCCACCAGAGAGATGTCCCCGTCCTCTGTATTCCCGGGACTCCACCCAGGAGGATCTCACCATCCCCCACCATGATCAGGTAGGTGGGACTGAGCTTGTAGACCTAAAACAAATTTAGGAAAGTATGAAAATCACATTAGTCTTTTTGTTTAGGGTGAAGAATTAAAAGACATCAAAGTTGAGGTTACAGATGAAGGAGAAACAAGGGTGAGGGGAGATCAGCAGCCTAAGGAGGAGGATAGTCCTCTTTATTCTCAGGACTCCACATCAGAACATCACAACTATTCCCACCATGATCAGGTAGATGGGTCTGAGCAATACACCTCAACACATTTTTAAGCTATAAGAGATGACATTCTACTATATCATCTTTTACAGGCAGTTACTTTTTTCCAGATGTTATATCTTATCACCTTTGCGGTTTAGGTGGAAGAACTGAAAGACATCAAAGTTGAAGCAAAAGAGGAAGAAGAAGAAACGAGTTTGAGGGAAACTCAGCAGTCTCTGGAGGAGGGTGAGATGATTTGGAGATGTAATCATGAGCAGTTCACAAGAGGATATACTGTCCACCATATGAAGGTCCATCTCCATTCCTCACTATAACGTCATGTGACCAACAAATGGGGAGGAGATACTGTACACCATATGAAGGTCCATCTCCATTCCCCAATATAACGTCATGTGACCAACAAATGAGGAGGAGATACTGTACACCATATGAAGGTCCATCTCCATTCCCCAATATAACGTCATGTGACCAACAAATGAGGAGGAGATACTGTACACCATATGAAGGTCCATCTCCATTCCCCAATATAACGTCATGTGACCAACAAATGAGGAGGAGATACTGTACACCATATGAAGGTCCATCTCCATTCCCTAATATAACGTCATGTGACCAACAAATGAGGAGGAGATACTGTACACCATATGAAGGTCCATCTCCATTCCCCAATATAACGTCATGTGACCAACAAATGAGGAGGAGATACTGTACACCATATGAAGGTCCATCTCCATTCCTCAATATAACGTCATGTGACCAACAAATGAGGAGGAGATACTGTACACCATATAAAGGTCCATCTCCATTCCTCAATATAACGTCATGTCCCCAACAAATGAGGAGGAGATACTGTACACCATATGAAGGTCCATCTCCATTCCTCAATATGACGTCATGTCCCCGGTGTGATTTGGGTGTATGGGGTCCTTCATCTTGCTATGATTGTCCTCAGTTTTATTCCAGAGTTCTAAGAAACTGTTGAGAGCTCTACCACCATATATGACTCATGAGGGCAAAGATTGAAAAATATTGATAACATGTATTTCAAAATTATTTTCCAACAGATGGACGCCACGTCCGGAATACTTCTGAGGAACAGCGACGCTTACCTCCAGATTGTAATGACCTCACACAACATTCTCCGGGAGTGAATCCTATTACTCATAATAGACATCACAGACCTTCCCATTCAGAGACATCGATGGATCCGTCTAATCCTGAGGAATCTTCTGACCAATCACATACCAGGACTCTAAGATCCCACAACACAAATACATCAACAGATCCATCCAATCCTGAGGAATCCTCCACAAGCCACGAAGGAGATCACACAGGAGAGAGTTCATTGTCATGTTCAGTGTGCGGGAAATCTTTCCCCGAGAACAAGGACCTTCTAACACACCAGACAAGTCACACGGGCGTGCGTCTTTTTTCATGTTCAGTGTGCGGGAAATCTTATGTTCGGAAAGAAAAGCTTGTTATACACCAGAGATGCCACACCGGCGAGCGTCCCTTTTCGTGTTCAGAGTGTGGGAAATGTTTTGCAGAGAAAGGGACACTGCATAGGCACCAGAGAATTCACACAGGCGAGCGTCCCTATTCATGTTCAGTGTGCGAGAAAGGTTTCATTATGAAAGAAGTCCTTCTGAAACACCAGAGAAGTCACACTGGTGAGCGCCCTTTTTCATGTTCAGAGTGCGGGAAAAGTTTCAAAGAGAAGAGGACGCTTGTTATACACCAGGTAATTCACACAGGCGAGCGCCCTTTCTCATGTTTAGTGTGCGGGAAGTGTTTTGGTCATAAAGTAAGCCTCTTTCGACACCAGAAAATTCACACAGGTGAACGTCCCTATTCTTGTCCTAAGTGTGAAAAATGTTTTATTCGGAAAGAGGATCTTCTGAAACACCAGAGAATTCACACAGGTGAGCGTCCTTTTTCATGTTTAGAGTGCGGGAAAAGTTTTACTAAGAAAAGAACACTTATTATACACCAGAGAACTCACACAGGTGAGCGCCCCTATTCATGCACAGAGTGCGGCAAATGTTTTGCTGAGAAAAGGATACTTAATATTCATCAGCGAAGTCACACAGGCGAGCGTCCCTATTCATGTTCAGAGTGCGGGAAAAGTTTTGCAGAGAAAAGAAACCTGCTTACGCATCAGTTAATTCACACATGCGAGCGTCCTTATTCATGTCCGGAGTGCGGGAAAGGTTTCAATCAGAAACAAACGCTCCTCACCCACCAGCGAATTCACGCAAGTGATCGCCCTTTCTCATGTTCAGAATGCGGGAAAGATTTCAGTCAGAAAGGGAACCTTCTTTCACACCAGAGAATCCACACAGGCGAGCGTCCTTTCTCATGTCCAGAGTGCGATAAAAGTTTCAGTCGCAAGGCAAGCCTCCTTAGACACCAGAGAGTTCACACGGGCGAGCGTCCATTTTCATGTTCAGAGTGCGGGAAATTTTTCAGCGACAGAGGAAGCCTTCTAGAACACCAGAGAATTCACACGGGCGAGCGCCCTTATTCGTGTTCAGAGTGCGGGAAAGGTTTTATCTACAGGAAAAAACTTTTAAGACACCAGAAAATTCACACCAGCTAACACCCTTTCTCATGTACAGACTGTGGGAAACGTTTCACGGAGAATAGAAGTCGGGTTGTCTGACGCCAGAAAAGTCTCGTTCTTCATCTGCAGGGTTTCTACAAGGCACCGATATGGCGTCGTTTTAGTTCTTTATAGATTGTAATTTGAGGTCTGCTAAGTAAATGTAGGAGGAGTTTAGAGTGTAAACGTATATGGAATGAGCAGCAGCCCAAATAAGGAAAAACATGCAACGCGTTTCGGGACAACTCTCGCTTCATCATTGCTCCAAACAATAATGTGGGGGCTTTAAAAAAACAAAACTTAAAGGACTTCTCAGTGAAGAGATTCCTTTGGTTCAGTCCTGATGAAGCAGGAGTATTGTGGCCCACGAAACGCGTTGGAAGTTTGACCTTTTAAATGCTTTTTGGACTTTCACCCATTTTGTCTGGTGACCATTTAAGATATGTCTACACATCATTTGTCTGGCAGCTTATAAGTAAATCATTCATGTCTAGTCCGATCCCTACAGCTTATCCTTCTCATCCTCTGTCTATTATTATTATTAATGTTTATGTACTCATAAATAAAGAGTACCTGTGCTGTATGTATATGGATGTGTGGTGAGGAAACAGCCGAGTTCTCAGGGGTATATCTGATTCCTGATGATGCTGATTGGAGGATTCCAGCTTTGAAGGAACAATTTGTTTGGTTCTCCAGGATAAATGTGAAGGATCTTCGGAGTATACAGACTCCGAGACCGCCCAATTCTTCTCTGGGGGTCATTTTGCTCTACATGGTTGTCCATGGAATTAGATGTCCATAAATTTGGAAGTAGGATCTTGATGGACAGATTCCTGGAGGAGCCGAACAAAAGACGGACACGTGTGTAGACAAGCCTCGGGTGCGCATGATAAAGTTTGTATAGCGAGCAGCCCCCGATGATGGGAATGGGGCAACAAACATCCAAATGATATACATATCTCAGAGGTCTAACCAAGAGTGGAAATTATTCTACATGAGAAGTCATCACTGGACAAAGTGGAAATGCATAGGTGACGGAAGAGATCGAGGAGGTAGAAGAGATCTAGCAGATATAGAGCTATGAGATAGAGGAGATGGATAGAAGAGATCTAGGAGAGACAAACATCTACCAGATAGAGGAGACAGAAGAGATAGAGGAGGTAGAAGATATCTAGCAGATAGAGGTAAGAGAAGGGATCTAGCAGATGGAGTTCTATGAGATAGAGGAGATGGATAGAAGAGATCAAGGAGATACAAACATCTACAAGATAGAGGAGGTAGAAGATATCTAGGAGATAGAAGAGATCTACAAGATAGTGAAGATAGAAGAGTTCGAAGAGATAATGGAGGTAGAAGAGATCTATGAGATAGAAGAGGTCTATGACATAGAAGAGTTCTACGAGATGGAGGGGGTAGAAAAGATCTACAAGATAGAAGAAATCTACGCTATAGAGGAGGTAGAAGAGATCTACGAGATAGAAGAGGTCTACGAGATAGAAGAAGAGATCTATTAAATAGATGAGCTAGAAGAGATCTACGAGATAGAGGAGCTAGAAGAGGTCTACGAGATAGAGGAACTAGAAGAGGTCTATGAGATAGAAGAGATTTACGAGATAGAGGAACTAGAAGAGGTCTACGAGATGGAAAAGATCTACGAGATAGAGGAGCTAGAAGAGATCTACGAGATAAAAGAGATCTACAAGATAGAGGAGCTAGAAGAGATCTACGAGATGGAAGAGATCTACGAGATGGAAGAGATCTATGAGATAGAGGAGCTAGAAGAGATCTACGAGATGGAAGAGATCTACGAGATAGAGGAACTAGAAGAGATCTACGAGATAGAAGAGATCTACGAGATAGAGGAGGTAGAAGAGGTCTACGAGATGGAAGAGATCTACGAGATAGAGGAGCTAGAAGAACTCTACAAGATAGAGGAACTAGAAGAGATCTACAAGATAGAGGAGCTAGAAGAGGTCTACGAGATAGAAGAGATCTACGAGATAGAATAGATCTACGAGATAGAGGAGCTAGAAGAGGTCTACGAGATAGAAGAGATCTACGAGATAGAGGAGCTAGAAGAGGTCTACGAGATGGAAGAGATCTATGAGATAGAGGAGACCTACGAGATAGAGGAGCTAGAAGACATCTACGAGATAGAGGAGTTAGAAGAGGTCTATGAGATGGAAGAGATCTACAACATAGACGAGACCTACGAGATAGAGGAGCTAGAAGAGATCTACGAGATAGAGGAGCTAGAAGAGATCTACGAGATAGACAAGACCTACGAGATAGAGGAGCTAGAAGAGATCTACGAGATAGAGGAGGTAGAAGAGATAGACGAGACCTACGAGATAGAGGAGCTAGAAGAGATCTACGAGATAGAGGAGCTAGAAGAGATCTACGCGATAGACAAGACCTACGAGATAGAGGAGCTCGAAGAGATCTACTGATGGAAGAGATCTACGAGATGGAAGAGATCTATGAGATAGAGGAGCTAGAAGAGATCTACGAGATGGAAGAGATCTACGAGATAGAGGAACTAGAAGAGGTCTACGAGATAGAAGAGATCTACGAGATAGAGGAGGTAGAAGAGGTCTACGAGATGGAAGAGATCTACGAGATAGAGGAGCTAGAAGAACTCTACAAGATAGAGGAACTAGAAGAGATCTACAAGATAGAGGAGCTAGAAGAGGTCTACGAGATAGAAGAGATCTACGAGATAGAATAGATCTACGAGATAGAGGAGCTAGAAGAGGTCTACGAGATAGAAGAGATCTACGAGATAGAGGAGCTAGAAGAGGTCTACGAGATGGAAGAGATCTATGAGATAGAGGAGACCTACGAGATAGAGGAGCTAGAAGACATCTACGAGATAGAGGAGTTAGAAGAGGTCTATGAGATGGAAGAGATCTACAACATAGACGAGACCTACGAGATAGAGGAGCTAGAAGAGATCTACGAGATAGAGGAGCTAGAAGAGATCTACGAGATAGACAAGACCTACGAGATAGAGGAGCTAGAAGAGATCTACGAGATAGAGGAGGTAGAAGAGATAGACGAGACCTACGAGATAGAGGAGCTAGAAGAGATCTACGAGATAGAGGAGCTAGAAGAAATCTACGAGATAGAAGAGATCTACGAGATAGAGGAGGTAGAAGAGAGAGAGGGGGTAGAAGAGATCTGCGAGAGAGAGGAAGTAGAAGAGATCCATGAGACAGAGCGGATGGAAGTGACCTATGAGACAGCTCTATGTACTCCATGGTGTTTTGGATATTTAGCAAAAATATGGTGAACATTTTCAGGCCGTGGTTTGATAGATTTGAGCCTACAGGGGGGACAAATCATAGTAATCTGGCCCTCTAAACACACCGTACTGACTTGGCCCACACTCACCAAGACAACACCATTCCACCAAACTGATAATCCTGGCCAGATATGGCAATATGTGGACAACTAATGGCTGGCTGCTACACATCATTGTACCTAATTTTGCACTACCTTCGAGGTAGTTTTTTGTATGGTGAGGAGGAGGTGATTGTGGACAGAGGAGGTAGAGGAGGAGGAGCTGATTGTGGACAGAGGAGGAGGTGATTGTGGACAGAGGAGGTAGAGGAGGAGGAGGTGATTGTGGACAGAGGAGGAGGAGGAGGTGATTGTGGACAGAGGAGGAGGAGCTGATTGTGGACAGAGGAGGAGGAGGAGCTGATTGTGGACAGAGGAGGAGGTGATTGTGGACAGAGGAGGAGGAGGAGGTGATTGTGGACGGAGGAGGAGGAGGTGATTGTGGACAGAGGAGGAAGAGGTGATTGTGGACAGAGGAGGTGATTGTGGACAGAGGAGGAGGAGGTGATTGTGGACAGAGGAGGTAGAGGAGGTGATTGTGGACAGGGGAGGTAGAGGAGGAGGAGGAGCTGATTGTGGACAGAGGAGGTAGAGGAGGAGGTGATTGTGGACGGAGGAGGAGGAGGTGATTGTGGACAGAGGAGGAAGAGGTGATTGTGGACAGAGGAGGTGATTGTGGACAGAGGAGGAAGAGGTGATTGTGGACAGAGGAGGTGATTGTGGACAGAGGAGGAAGAGGTGATTGTGGACAGAGGAGGTGATTGTGGACAGAGGAGGAAGAGGTGATTGTGGACAGAGGAGGTGATTGTGGACAGAGGAGGAAGAGGTGATTGTGGACAGAGGAGGTGATTGTGGACAGAGGAGGAAGAGGTGATTGTGGACAGAGGAGGTGATTGTGGACAGAGGAGGAAGAGGTGATTGTGGACAGAGGAGGTGATTGTGGACAGAGGAGGAAGAGGTGATTGTGGACAGAGGAGGTGATTGTGGACAGAGGAGGAAGAGGTGATTGTGGACAGAGGAGGTGATTGTGGACAGAGGAGGAAGAGGTGATTGTGGACAGAGGAGGTGATTGTGGACAGAGGAGGAAGAGGTGATTGTGGACAGAGGAGGTGATTGTGGACAGAGGAGGAAGAGGTGATTGTGGACAGAGGAGGTGATTGTGGACAGAGGAGGAAGAGGTGATTGTGGACAGAGGAGGTGATTGTGGACAGAGGAGGTGGAGG
>NW_017308608.1:1651-15030 GCF_000935625.1 Nanorana parkeri | reverse complement strand
AGGAGGAGGAGGGGGTTGGGGACAGAGGAGGTAGAGGAGGAGGAGGAGGTGATTGTGGACAGAGGAGGAGGTGATTGTGGACAGAGGAGGTAGAGGAGGAGGAGGTTTTTTTTATACCCTGACGTAATAAATACAAGAAAACTGAAGACCAAACCGAGAAGCAGTGGAGTCTCAATAACAATGTAGGCTGCAGTTCTCATATTCTCCACAAGGTGGTGATCCTAGTTATTGTCAGTAGAACCAAAGAGAGGAAGTGATAAGAGCAACCGACAGGAAGTGATGTAATAAAAAGAATGGGAAGTGATGTAGATGTATATATAGGCTGTTCCAGTAGAGAGGTGAGTTAGAGGAAGTAGAGAGGAGACATCGCTGGAACTGGCTGCAGAGGAGGTAAGACGATATTATTTAATATTTACACCCGCTAACCCCCCCCTTCCCCGTCATGTCCGTCCTCTTCCTTTATATTCATTTATCTCCAGCAACACACACAAATATATTTATCTTCAGCAGACATCACACATCACAGAGCCTCCACCTCACCGCCTGACAACAGAGGTGAACAGAGCCAAGAAGGTTCTAGAAGTCACCGAGAAGATCATCGAGCTGCTGACAAGAGAGGTGAGCGGTGCCGGGAATTCTGGGACATGATCCAGGAACAGACAAGGGGTGTGTCTGGGTGGTGACGGGAGAGGTGAGCGGTGCCGGGGATTCTGGGACATGATCCAGGAACAGACGAGGGATGTGTCTGGGTGGTGACTGTATCATTGTGTGTGTCAGGTTCCTATAAGGTGTCAGGATGTCTCTGTCTATCTCTCCATGGAGGAGTGGGAGTATCTAGAAGGACACCGGGATCTCTACAAGGACGTCGTAATGGAGAATGAGCCGCCCCTCACATCACCGGGTAAGAGGAGAGAGCAGTACGGAGGCTCCGCCTACATCCCCCATCATCTGATACACACATAGAAACAATGTATTCAGTCAGTGTGTGTGTGTCTCCTACAGATGGATCTAGTAAGAGGAACCCACCAGAGAGATGTCCCCGTCCTCTGTATTCCCGGGATTCCACACAGGAAGATCTCACCCTCCCCCACCATGATCAGGTAGGTGGGACTCGGCATGTGGACCTGAAATGAATTTTTAGATATGAGATGACATTCTTCTAGGTAATCTCTTCTTTCATTTGACCAATTTATTTTATCACCTTTGGGGGTTTAGGATGAAGAACTGAAAGACATCAAAGTAGAAGTCAAAGAGGAAGAAGAAGAGACGTTGGTGAGTGGAGCTCAGCGGGCTATGGAGGAGGGTGTTCTGTACGCCTGGGGTTCTACAGAGGAAGATCACAAATCTACTCGCCATGATCAGGTAGGTGGGACGGAGCAACTAGAACTCCAAATATTTCTCAACTACTTTCTTCTATATCATTTCTTATCAGCAGCAATTCTTTCTTTATTTGATCAATTTGCTGTTTTAGAGTGAAGATCTGAAAGACATCAAAGTTGAGGTTAAAGAGGAAGGAGAAGAAACATATTTGAGTGGAGCTCAGCAGTCTATGGAGAAGAGTGAATGGAATATGAAGAGTGACCAGGAGAAATATTCTCTCTATATCAACACAAGTAAGTCATACACCAAGTACACAAACAGTTCACAGTAGGAGATACTGTCCACCATATGAAGGTCCATCTCCAGTCCTCAATATAACGTCATGTGACCAACAAATGGGGTGGAGATACTGTCCACCATATGAAGGTCCATCTCCAGTCCTCAATATAACGTCATGTGACCAACAAATGGGGTGGAGATACTGTCCACCATATGAAGGTCCATCTCCATTCCTCAATATACCGTCATGTGACCAACAAATGGGGTGGAGATACTGTCCACCATATGAAGGTCCATCTCCATTCCTCAATATACCGTCATGTGACCAACAAATGGGGTGGAGATACTGTCCACCATATGAAGGTCCATCTCCATTCCTCAATATACCGTCATGTGACCAACAAATGGGGTGGAGATACTGTCCACCATATGAAGGTCCATCTCCATTCCTCAATATACCGTCATGTGACCAACAAATGGGGTGGAGATACTGTCCACCATATGAAGGTCCATCTCCATTCCTCAATATACCGTCATGTGACCAACAAATGGGGTGGAGATACTGTCCACCATATGAAGGTCCATCTCCATTCCTCAATATACCGTCATGTGACCAACAAATGGGGTGGAGATACTGTCCACCATATGAAGGTCCATCTCCATTCCTCAATATACCGTCATGTGACCAACAAATGGGGTGGAGATACTGTCCACCATATGAAGGTCCATCTCCATTCCTCAATATACCGTCATGTGACCAACAAATGGGGTGGAGATACTGTCCACCATATGAAGGTCCATCTCCATTCCTCAATATACCGTCATGTGACCAACAAATGGGGTGGAGATACTGTCCACCATATGAAGGTCCATCTCCAGTCCTCAATATAACGTCATGTGACCAACACATGAGGAGGAGATACTGTACACCATATGGAAGGCTGCGGACCTGCCCCCAGGCTATGACTGGACAGTGGAAGGAGAAGCAGCTCTCCTTCTAGGAGCATTGTCCTGGTTCCCCAATATAATACCAGAGCTCAGAGATCTGAACCATCATATGCACCTCATGAAAGCACGAGGAACACTTCTAATGTTTATTTCAAAATTGTTTCCCAACAGATGGACACTATGTCGGGAATTCCTCTGAGGAACATCTACTGTCTCCAGATTATAATGACATCACACAACATTCTCCAGGAGTGAATCCCATTACTCATAATAGACATCACAGACCTTCCCATTCACAGAGGTCAATGGATCCGTCTAATCCTGAGGAATCTTCTCATCAATCACAGACTGTGACTTCAGATGTCCATCCAGGTCCTCACAGTGCGGAGAGATCAACAGATCCACCTAATCCCAAGGAATCTTCTGTAAACAATGAAGGAGATCGCACAGGAAAACGTTCATGGCCGTGTTCGGTGTGCGGGAAAACCTTCACTGAAAAGAGAAACCTTCTTGCGCACCAGAGAATTCACACGGGCGAGAATCTTTTCATATGTTCAGAGTGCAGGAAATGTTTTGTTCGGAAAGAAAAACTCGTTATACATCAGAGAATTCACACGGGCGAACGTCCATTTTTATGTCCAGAGTGCGGGAAGGGCTTTGCCGAGAAAAGAACACTTCACAGGCATCAGAGAAGTCACACAGGCGAGCGTCCATATCCTTGTTCGGAGTGCGGGAAATGTTTCTTTCAAAAAGAAGACCTTATTAAACACCAGAGAATTCACACTGGCGAGCGTCCTTTTTCATGTTCAGAATGCGGAAAGTGTTTTACTGAGAAAAGATCACTTACTATTCATCAGAGAATTCACACAGGTGAGCGCCCCTATTCATGTTTAGAGTGCGGCAAATGTTTCTCTGAGAAAAGAATACTTAATATACATCAGAGAAGTCACACAGGTGAGCGTCCACATTCGTGTTTAGAGTGCGGGAAACGTTTTGCCGAGAAAAGAAACCTCCTTATGCATCAAAGAATTCACACAGGTGAGCGTCCCTACTCATGTCCAGAGTGTGGGAAAGGCTTCACTGAGAAAAGGTCACTTCTTAAACACCAGAAAAGTCACACATGTGAGTGTGCTTATTCATATCCAGAATGTGGGAACGATTTCGTACAGAAAGGAGACCTTCTTACGCATCAGAGAATTCACACATGCGTACGTCCCTTTTCGTGTCCGGAATGCGGGAAAGGTTTTATTCAAAGAGAAAACCTTCTTAAACACCAGAGAATTCACTCAAGTCATCGCCCTTTCTCATGTTCTGAGTGCGGAAAAGGGTTCATTCAGAAAGGAAACCTTCTTTCACACCAGAGAATTCACACCGGGGAGCGTCCTTTCTCATGTTCAGTGTGCGGGAAGTGTTTCAGTCATAAAGTAAGCCTACTTAGACATCAGAGAATTCACACAGGTGAGCGTCCGTTTTCCTGTTCGGAATGTGGGAAAAGTTTTACTGACAAAGGAAACCTTCTTAAGCATGAGCGAATTCACACAGGGGAGCGTCCTTACTCATGTTCCGAGTGTGGGAAAGGTTTTATTTACAGAAAAAAGCTTATAAGACACCAGAAAATTCACACAGGCTAAAACCCTCTCGTAATTAGAGCGTGGGAAATGTTTGACCCAGAAAGGAAGTCTTGCCTGACACCAGAAAAGTCACATTCAAGAAGAGAACTTGCTCATTTTTAGAGTTTCTACATGGCAGCAGTATGGTGTTATTTTAGTTCTTTGAAGTGTGCTCAGTAAACTTGTCTGGCAGCCCATAAATAAACAAATTTGTATCTAGACCAATCTCTGCTCCTCCTTTCTCTGCATGCAACCATCTATTATTATTATGACTGTTTTATATACTGATAAAACGAATAAACATTTCCCGCACTTTCTGTGTATTGAAGTTTTATTAAGAAGTAGCCGAGTGTATATCTGATCGATGAAGATGCTGATTGGAGGATACCAACTTTAACGGCCAATCTGAGCTGTTTCAATTTATTTTCCCTAAAAGGAATGTTCCGCTTGGAAGGCCTGGGCTCTATGTTCAGAGTTTCTACAGGACAGCAATACAGCCGCGTTATATCGACGACATAATCTGGCTGTGGACAATACCTGGATATCAAATAAAAGATCTCATTATTAAATGCCGAGTGTTCCACTTGGAAGATACGGATTCTGATACAGTGTACAGACTGAGAAACATTCCAAGGAGAAAGAAAGTCTTCTCAGGGGTCAGAGAAGTCAGCTCGGAAGGGTTCCTCATTTCATATTCTGAGGTTCTACAAGACGGCAACATGGCTTCGTTTTTATTGACGATCGTCATTTTTCTATGGGCAAGGCCTGGAAATCAATCGAAAAATCTAATTTCTAAATTAATGACACATTAAGTGTTCCACTTAGAAGATATGGACTCTGATACAATGTTCAGACTGTTGGAACAACTCCAAGGAGAAAGAAAGCCTTCTAAGATGTCAGAGAAGTCCCCTCGGAAGGGCTTCTTATTTCATGTTCGGAGTTTCAACAAGACGGCAATATGGCTTTGTTATATTGACGACATCATCTAATTAAAGGCTGAGAGTTCCACTTGGAACATTCGGATTCTTATACAATGTCCAGACTGAGAAACATTGCAAAGAGAAAGAAAGTCTTCTGAGGGATCCGAGAGGTCATCTCTGTAGGGTTCCTCATTTCATGTTCTGAGTTTCTACAAGACGGCAACATGGCTTCGTTTTATTGACGACATCATCTAATTAAAGGCTGAGAGTTCCACTTGGAAAATTCGGATTCTTATACAATGAGAAACATTCCAAAGAGAAAGAAAGTCTTCTGAGGGATCCGAGAGGTCATCTCTGTAGGGTTCCTCATTTCATGTTCTGAGTTTCTACAAGATGGCAACATGGCTTCATTTTATTGACGATCGTCTTTTTGCTATGGACAAGGCCTATTAATCAAATTTTTTTTTTAAACAATTTCTAAATGAATTACACATTGAGTGTTCCACTTGGAAGATAAGGACTCTGATACAACGTTCAGACTGTGGGACAAACTCCAAGGAGAAAGAAAGCCTTCTAAGAGGTCGGAGAAGTCCCCTCGGAAGGTCTTCTTATTTCATGTTTCGGAGTTTCTACAAGACGGCAATATGGCTTTGTTATATTGACATTGTTATCTTGCTACGGACCAGTCTGGAAATCTAATAAAATAACTTATTACTAAAGTAATTAAAGGTTGAGTGTTCAGCTGGAAGGTATGGATTCTGATACAACGTTCAGACTGTGGGAAACATTCCAAGGAGAAGGAAAGTCTTCTCAGAGAAGTCAGCTCGGAAGGGCTCCTCATTCCACGGTCTAAGTTTCTACAAGATAGCAATATGATTTTTTTTTGTTTTATTTGACGGCATTATCTTGCTATGGACAAGGACTGGAAATCCATGAAAAGATTTAATTACTAAATAAATTTGTTGAGTGTTACACTTGGAAGATATGGACTCTAATACAAAGTTCAGACTGCGGGGAACATTCCAAGGAGCTAGGAAGTCTTCTGAGATGTCAGAGAAGTCAGCTCAGAAGGGCTCCTCATTCCATGTTCCAAGTTCCAATATGGCTTCGTTTTATTGACGACATCATTTTTGCCTATGGGCAAGAACTGGAAATCTATTCAAAATAACTCATTACTAAATTAATCACAAAATTACATTAATTTCGCAGTAACCTATGTGTATAATAAAAAAAAAGTTAGCCTTCTTGAACCCTGATTTGTAGGTAAGCGGGGACAGGAGATTAATAACCAAACCCTAATAGAAACAAATGGTAAGTACCTATGGGAAGGAAATTAATAAAACTTGGACAGATATGAGGAGTAATTAAAGGAGAACTATGATTTTAAGGCTTTTCCCCATAGTTCTCCTTAGGGTAACGGGAGGACACAAACTAGCGTCCTCCCGTCACCCTAAGCTCAGTATATAGGGAGCTACAGCTCGCGGTATACTGAGACACCGCAGCCGGAGCGGATCCCGACAATTGTGCCGGGATCCGCCCAGCTGCGTGAGTGACAGCTGGCTCCGCCTATCTAGAGGCAGAGCCAGCTGTACCCGCCCCCTCCCCCGTCCGTTCCGCCAGTCAGCGCTGGCGGATCGGAGCGGGGAGGGGGGAATCCAGCCCCTCCCCCTGTCACGGCAGAGAGCCGTGACAGGATCAAGAGGTGAGCGAACGCCGGTATGTGTTCTCTCACCTCCCGATTTACTGAGCCGACCTGTGACAGTCTCATTGTCACAGGTCGGCTAGAACTATGAGGTGTGTGGAAATCACTCATCTCATAGTTCTTTAAGTACAGTAGTGAGCAGACCCCGAGGAGGGGATCAGGACAACATGGACCTCTGCAACCAACCTGCAGATGGTATCTATATCTTGGCATCAAAGGTCTAACCATGAGCAGAATGTAATCTTCATGAGAAGTCCGCACTAAACAAAGGAGAAACACATATTATGACTTGAGGATATTAGGAGATAGTGCTGTGCAATCGGGAGCTCCCCCAATGTAATAGGGAACTTTCGGACCCCGAATGCCACTCGGGTCTGGGGGCCTTGGCTTTAGTATTATATGTATGAGGCTCCCAGACCCGAATGGCATACAGGAGCTCCCGAATGCAATTCTGAAATTCTGATGCCAGTGCCACTCGGGTCTAGGAGCCTCGGCTTTAGTATTAATATCTCTATATGGTTGTCTGTGGTAGTCGTAACGAAGATTCGTAAACTCATCCGAAACTAACGAAATTTTGGATTTCGTCCTAAACCCCGAACCGAATTGAATTTCGGACCCGAATCCCGAAAATGATGAAATATCCTAACCGAATGTTTCCACGGCCTACATGTCTAGGCTTCGCTCTTCTGAGCTTGCTGTCTTCGATGTTCTCCCCTACTCTACGTAGAACAAGCAGTGGGATCTGACGGACAATAGAGGAGGATGGACTTTCTTTGATCATGGACCATGGGGAGAATAGGGAGGGCGAAGCTATTTAATATTTATCACTTTCCCGTTCTGGAAACAAGTCAGCTTGCTGTCTCCGATGTTCTCCCCTACTCTACGTAGAACAAGCAGTGGGATCCGACGGACAATAGAGGAGGATGGACTTTCTCTGATCATGGACCATGGGGAGAATAGGGAGGACGAAGCTATTTAATATTTATCACTTCCCGTTCTGGAAACAGCGGTTGGTATCAAGAATAGATCTTCTCAACAAGGTCACAGGCAGGAACAAAAACCTCCGAAAAGGTTCTAACCCTCTCCAAAAACTTCCACCTAAATCCAAAAAGGTTTTGCAAGAGTTCCACTTTAGAGGGCCGGTACCCCCCAAAAGAGAGTTTTCAGTGTTTGGTGGTCGCCGTGGAGTTAATCAACCTTTACAGTTTCTAGATCCTGGAGAGTTCCCACCATCCCTCGGTACCTTATTTTCCTATGGAGCATGTAACAGCTGCCAGAACACATGAAGGTGGACAGGGACAACCAAAACTAGTATTCATCCACCGGAGAGCACAATTCAGTATATTATTTGGTCACTTGTGTAAGTTCAGCCAAAGCGATTAAATGAAATACCTTCAGCTGCGTAGAAAGGAAGAAAACTCAGCACGGGACAACCATACGAAGAAGACGAGGTCACCATAGCTAAAAACAAATCTCCTACATGGCCAAAGTGAACATAGAGACAAGACGTAAGATGGTCCTCATACATCATCAATGTCTCTTGAAGAAAGATCATTCTGGTGTTTCCAGATGTTCTGTCCAAGTTCTTCTGGAAAGGAACAAACAAGCCAGCAAGATGAAGGACCATGGTTTGCCATGGACACTGTGTTCAGCAGACAAGAACTACGTCAAGCTTTCTCCTCTCCAAGCCCGGAAGATGTCCAGTATCAGCTCAGAATTACCAAGACCCACAAGGACCCCGGTAGACCCCTCTACAGTGTGGAGAAGTCTTTGTATTTGGCAGTTTTTCCACCGAATTGCTCAAGAAAGGTATATGGTGTAATGTCTTCAAAACCAGTAAAGCATTATGGGGTTTCTCTACAGAGTTGGGTCACATATCTCCATGTAGAGTTGACAATTTGGTCAGAAAACAGGACTTGGACAGAACATCTGGAAACATCTAACACCAGAAAATATTATTTTAATAATATTTTCTGGTGTTAGATGTTTCCAGATGTTCTGTCCAAGTTCTTCTGGAGAGGAACAAACAAGCCAGCAAGGTGAAGGACCAAGAACACAGTGGTTGGCCATGGACATTGTATGGCATTGTGTGCCATCTGATCATTGAGGAAAAGGCCAAGCAGGAACCAATCATGGACCATGGCTGATCAAGGTGTAGCATGCATGTGAGGAATCTGCAAGAGGAACTGGCTCTCTGATGGTGAGACCGAGGCACTGTGGAGGCCACACCATCTGAAGCTCCTATTTTCTGACCAAATGGTCAACTCTATGTGGAGAAATGTAACCCAACTCTGTAGAGAAACCCCATAATGCTTTACTTCTTCTGAAGACATCACTCTCTATACCGTTCTTGAGCAATTCGGTGGGAAAACTGCCAAAAACAAAGACTTCTCCACACTGTAGATGGGTCTACCGGGGTCCTAGTGGGTTTTGGTAATTCCGAGCTGATACTGGACATCTTGACGAGAAAGCTTGACGTAGTTCTAGTCTGCTGCACACAGTGTCCATGGCCAACCACTGTGTTCTTGGTCCTTCATCTTGCTGACTTGTTTGTTCCTCTCCAGAAGAACTTGGGCAGAACATCTGGAAGCATCTAACACCAGAATTAACTTTCCTCAAGAGACATTGGTGATGTAAGACGACCATCTTACGTCGTGTCTCTATGCTCACTTTGGCCATGGAGGACATTTGTTTTATCTATGGTGACTTCATCTTTTCCGTATGGTTGTCCCGTGTTGAGTTTTCTTCCCTCCACGCAGCTGATCCTATCTCATTTCATCGCTTTGGCGGAAGCAGAAGAACACTTGACACCCGATATGCACTGTGCATGGGACATGTAGTCCATTGTTCCAACGCGTTCCTCTCTGGGATATTCAAGTTGTTTCCCGCTGCTTCCTGCCCATCACCGGCTAAGAGAGATGGAAAGAAAGAGACTGGGGAAAAAATCACATGACCATGAATTTTGACTTAATTTTAAGGTAGTTCGGGAGACTTGTTTAATGTTGGACACTTGATAAGGGGGACACGTTGGAACTATATCTTGATCACTAGAATTCCACTTCCAGGCTGCAATTTTTATATTGTCCACAAGGAGGTGATTGTCCATGTTGTCAGTGGAACGCACAGAAAGGTACTTGTGCCATTTGGGGACAGGAAGTGATGTAATAGACAGGAAGTGATGTCACGAGCAGACAGGAAGTGATGTAGGGGCATACACAGGAAGTTCCGGGTCAAAGGTGAGTTGGAGGGAACTAGAGAGGAGACATTGTTGGACCTGGCAGCAGAGGAGGTAATAAGGTATTATTGTATATTGACACCAGGGAACCCCCCTCCGTCATGGTCGGCTAGTCCTCCATCGCCTTTCATCTTTAGCATCTTCTACGTAGGTTGATATATTTCGGAGAGGATCGGATGGTTGGAGAATCCTAATTTATTGGAAAAGTCACACACAAAGGTATCGTGGGTGGAAGAAACGCATCGAAGTACTAAGATACGAGGTAAGTTGGAGAAGGGTTACGTCCGTCGGGTCACATCGCTCTTCCAGTAGACTGTAACTGTCTCCAGAGGGACCTTTTGGAATCCAATATCAGACAATACTGTCTGATATTGGATTCCAAAAGGTCCCTCTGGAGACCTCCGTCGTTTTGAAATTCCATAGCTGTGTGATTGGATGCGTTTCTTGGCCTGAGGAAGGTCCGATGTTTGCCCAAAGCTTCCTTTCTCCAAACAAAATATTCCCGTCCAGTCTGATCATAGTGGGCAAGTGTTCTGGATCTTGAGGGACAGACTTGAGAGTTTGGACAATGTCGTGCTGTGTCCTCGTCCCCCACAATCCAGGACACTTGGCACTTCCCAAAGAGTTCCAACGGCAGTTGTGACTTACGGGCGAGATGATCTTCTGCTCAGTAGGGACAGTATAGTCCCACCATCGGCAGGGTGGGGATGTGGGTCCAAGTAAGTAGCCACTGAACACCGAAGATGGGACTTATTTTATATCTCTGACCCCAACGATGATCTTATTTTATATCTCTGACCCCAACGATGATCTTATTTTATATCTCTGACCCCAACGATGATCTTATTTTATATCACTGATCCCCAACGATGATCTTATTTGATATCTCTGACCCCAACGATGATCTTATTTCTTATCTCTGACCCCAACGATGGGACTTACTTTATATCATTGACCCCAACGATGGTCTTATTTTATATCTCTGACCCCAACGATGATCTTATTTTATATCTCTGACCCCAACGATGGATCTTATTTTATATCATTGACCCCAATGATGATCTTATTTTATATCTCTGACCCCAACGATGATCTTATTTTATATCTCTGACCCCAACCATGGGAATTATTTTATATCTCTGACCCCAACGATGGATCTTATTTTATATCTCTGACCCCCAAACGATGGGACAGAAGTATACCTCAACGGAGGTTATAATGCTTTTCTGGTCAATCTAAAGGTTTTGTTTTGAGTTTTTCTCTAAAAGGGGATCTCTGGTTGACTTTCAGTGAGATGAACGAGGTCCATAATGTAGTCTGAGGTATCAGGGTTATAGAGGAACTCTGTGCAGACATCATTCATCCCGGGACAGTCCAGATCATTCTCATTTTATTATCCGTCTACAGAGAGGAGAGTCCGATATAGATCACATGACCATCTCAGTAGGCATGGACAAAGTCCAAAGACACATGACTGAGAGGATATTGGACCTCACCCTGGAGATCATCTACCTGCTGACCGGAGAGGTGAGGAGGATTCTGGGAGTTTTCTCTTCTTTTTGTATTGGCCTGTCCGGAAAAGTGAGGAGGATTATGGGAGGTCTGTAGTAATAATTGGTGTTTTCTCTCCTTACACAGGATTATGAATTAGTGAAGAAAACATTAACACCCAGCAGTTGTCATAAAGGAATGTCTCCCATCAAAGTGTCTCCACCTCACCGCCTGACAACAGAGGAACAAAGAGCCAAGAAGATACTAGAAGTCACCAACAAGATCACCTCCTCTGTATTCCCGGGATTCCACACAGGAAGATCTCACCGTCCCCCACCAGGATCAGGTAGGTGGATAAAACCCAAAAGTAACTCCTCACTGTATTGATATTATATCTTTTATAGACTCTCAGTCTATTGGTGGTCACATTTTGAAGATGGTTTTTCTATCATTCTGTTGGTTTAGCCTGAAGAACAGATGTATATAACAGTTAAGGTCAAAGAGGAAGAAGAGGAGGTGTGTGTGAATGATGTTCATCAAATGACAGAGAACGTTGGAATGATGATGGCAATTAAACAGGAGGAATCTTCTCTGGATATCAGCACAAGTAAGTAATGAACACAATGTATAGGTATATGGACTGATGATTCAGGATATGTAGTCCTTCACATCATGAGGTAAGATGATCTCTACAAGGACGTGGTGATGGAGAATGCCCCGCCCCTCACATCACCGGGTAAGAGGAGAGAGCAGTACGGAGGGTCCACCTAGATCCCCCATCATATGATACACACATAGAAACAATGTATTCAGTCAGTGTGTGTGTTTCCTACAGATGGATCCAGTAAGAGGAACCCACCAGAGAGATGTCCCCGTCCTCTGTATTCCCGGGATCCCACCCAGGAAGATCTCACCACCCCCCACCATGGTCAGGTAGGTGGGATTAGACTTTCAAATTTCAAAATTGATTCTAAATATAGGGACATTCTTCTATGTAATCTCTTTTTTTTTTTTAAATGTATAATTTATGTTGGGGGTTTTAGGGTGAAGAACTTAAAGACATCAAAGTTGAGGTTAAAGATGGAGAAGAAGAGACGTTGGTGAGGGGCGATCAGCAGTCAATGGAGAAGGAAGTTCACAACCACACACACTGTGATCAGGTAGATGAAACTTGGCCCCAAAAAATTAAAAACTCTGAGAAAACTTTACTAATCTGCTGTTACCGAAAGTTACTTTATCCTTTCCAGGTGTTATATTTGATCATTTGTTTTTGTTTGTTTAGGGCGAAGAACTGAAAGACATCAATGTTGAGAATAAAAAGGAAGAAGGGGTGATGTTGGTGAGTGGAGCTCAGCAGTCTATGGAGCAGAGTCAGATGATTATGAAAAGTAAACAGGAGGAATCTTCTCTACATATGAACACAGGTAAGTCATGAAGAAAACATTCAGAAACAGGTCACATAGTTAAGATCCATCTCCATTCCTCAGTATAACGTCATGTGACCACAAATGAGGAGATACTGTACACCATATGAAGGTCCATCTCCATTCCTCAATATAACGTCATGTGACCAACAAATGAGGAGGAGATACTGTACACCATATGAAGGTCCATCTCCATTCCTCAATATAACGTCATGTGACCAACAAATGAGGAGGAGATACTGTACACCATATGAAGGTCCATCTCCATTCCTCAATATAACGTCATGTGACCAACAAATGAGGAGGAGATACTGTACACCATATGAAGGTCCATCTCCATTCCTCAATATAACGTCATGTGACCAACAAATGAGGAGGAGATACTGTACACCATATGAAGGTCCATCTCCATTCCTCAATATAACGTCATGTGACCAACAAATGAGGAGG